>NW_012027808.1:12185-45140 GCF_000956235.1 Wasmannia auropunctata
TCACAAAAATAAACATCTAATAAAATATTATTCTTCATAAGAAAATAATTAATAAATATAAAAGAACAATTATTACCCTTTATATATAAATATATATATATATATATATGTGTGTATGTATGTATGTATGTATTGTAACAATAAAAATTATTACACACCAACACCTGTGTCAGCTCTCATAGGCGATTTATCTTTAAAAGATTTCTCAAAAAATACTTACGAAGCTCAGGTTCTCCAGCCGAGAGTAATCCAAATATTGCAATGCCAAATATACCACGTATATAGAACATGTTTAGTAAGAAGTCTTGGGTATATTAGCTAGATAGGAAGCACGTACACTGTCTCCTGAATCTGTGAATAATCCGAATAACTGATTCTGATTCAGTTTTATATAGTCGAGTTCGTATCTCATATCAAATAATGAATACCAAATAATGCAAACACGTGTGCAGATTTACGTAAGTAATACAAAGATTATGAAACCAGAAATCTTCATTATTTACATAATCTTTATTTTTTCAATAAATAATATTATGTGTTGTGCCTTTAAAAGTGTGCATATGCCATTTGCAAAATATCACAGTTAAATAATTACACTAATAATTACACTAATTATTTAAATAAATTATTTCGAATGTATTTGTTAATACGCCATTAGTGCAAGAAAAAAATTGAAAACTTAGTTTGCCAAATAATATTGACATACAGATTCTTAAGAAATATGTATAAATGTTTAATATACTATATACATGTATATGTTGCATGCGTGTGTATGTCTGTCAAAAAATGAATTTTTAATAATTTGTGTGTGTAAATCTATCTTATAGACAAATAACAATAAAACTCAAGTGGACCGTATCTTTATACTTATTCAACACTTTCTATTTCAATCCAAATGGTAATAGTTATTAAAGAAATTTGTAATGGTACAATATTCTGAGAAGCTATCTCTCACAGTAGACTTAATATAAAATACGGAAAACATTTAAAATATAAAAAATATAAATAGCAACAAAATAAAATGAAAACAAGAAATGCAGTGTAATGTGTAATGAGGACTGCAGAAATTAGAAAGGAATTTTGCATCGATAATAAGTAGCAAATTACGTGATAAAAAAATCAAAAATGGGAAGAAATGTCTAGCAGCAGCATACTTGGCGCGCCCGTTTTTCATATATGATATATTTTTATTTTTATTTGTCTGTATTAATTTTACACAAATTTTTGAGGCATACGACACAATTCATTGAGTATTTAGCATAACAATATTTTTAAAAAATATTTTAAAAAATTTATAAAAAAATACTTACAAAGTTCAGATTCTCCAGCCGCGAGTAATTCAAATATTGCAATGCCGAATATACTACGTATATAGAAGCATGTTTTTCATTTAATATAACACGAACGTCTTGCGTACACTAGATAGAAAATACAATGTATCTCCTGATCTGCAAATAATGATGATAATTCATTCTGATTGGGTTTTATATAATCAAATTAATGATTTATCTTATGTAACTCATATTAATATTGAATAATGGATAAACATACACACGTAAATATACAAAAGATATAAAGATTATAAAATTATAAATCTTTGTTATTTACATAATCTTTATTTTTCTATAAATGATATGCTCTTATTATAAAATACGGAAAACATTTAAAATATAAAAAATATAAATAGCCACAAAATAAAATGAAACAAGAAATCCAATAGTGTAATAAGGGCCGCAGAAATTAGAAAGGGATTTTGCATCGATAATAAGTAGCAAATTACGTGACAGAAAAATCAAAGATGGGAAGAAATGTCCAGCAGCAGCATACTTGGCGCGTCCGTTTTTTATATATTTTTAACACATTGCTAGAAGTCATATACTTGACTCGTTGATATAAGTATCATTTGTATAATAGAATATAGTTGGTAAAAGTAATTAAAAGTAATTTAAATATACCTTTGCAATATAAGTTCTCATACTTATAAACTCATACATAAGAAATAATGTATTGTTAGCATTAATTGGAAATATTATTACCATGAGTTATATATGAAAAACGGGCGCGCCAAGTATGCTGCTGCTGGACATTTCTTCCCATCTTTGATTTTTCTGTCACGTAATTTGCTACTTATTATCGACGCAAAATTTCTTTCTAATTTCTGCAGCCCTCATTACACATTACTCTGCATTTCTTGTTTTTATTTTATTTTGTCGCTATTTATATTTTTTATATTTTAAATGTTTTTTGTATTTTATATTAAGTCTACTACGATTGTGAGAGATAGCTTCCCAAAATATTGTACCATTACGAATTTCTTTAATAACAATTACCATTTGGGTTGGAATAGAAAGTATTGAATAGGTATAAAGATACAGTCCACTTGGGTTTTATTGTTTAAAAATAGTTGTATAATTAAAAATAATTCCCAGTAATATATATACATATACTTCCCAGTAATATATATACATATATATATACATATACTTTTTAATTTTTTGTAATAAAATTTCTTTTATGTCATATTGAAATATACGATACTAATACCACTTATGTTTTAATGCATAAGAATGAAAGATATTACCACTTGGGTTTTATTTGATAATTTGGTTTTTTTTTTAGATATACCTTACAATATTGATTATTCTAATCAATATACTTGAAATAACATTTTGATTTCACTTCTTTTTCATGTCATTATTTTGGCTTTTTTTGTTTTTCATAAAACAATTTTTTCGAGATAAAAACATTAAAGAATATACTTGGCGAATATCTTTTTTTACATTTTTAATGTCTTTTCCACGGTCTCATACTCTCGACTCCGATTGTACAAATCGTTGTTAGCGGAATCACCTTTAAGCATTCGAAAACAATGACGAGCGAGAGAAACTGTTGCGAACCTCCACTTTTACCTAATCTAGAATATTTTGGGCTACCGGCGTTTCTGCGAAACGAGTACTTCGAGATACAAGCGTGCCGAGACTGTATCTAGCGACTTAAGTAATAAAGATACGATTCGCGAGTTAATATCGAACGGCTGATTTAATTCCCGTCTATCTCATCCAGCACTTCCTAATTATATTAGAAATTAATTGATGTCTCACGCGTACGTCGAAGGCCCGTAGAATTTTGGGAAACGAGTGAACAATATTTGTGCAATTTTCTTCTCTTAGTACATAAAAGAAAATAAAATCGTAAAATAAAATCTTGAATCTTTAAAGAACTTTGCACACACTTTGTGAGAAATTATCTTTCAATGAAATTCGTTTATATTTTGTAATTTTGTAGTTCGAGGAACACTAACCAAAAATACAAATGGACACAACTCTTCAAGAACTACAGTTTATTCTCTAGAAAGCTGATAACTTTTAGAATCATTTTGCAAAAATTATCGTGTTTATAACTCTTTATGAGTTTTAACAGTAAAAGTAAAAACACTCTAGAAATCGTCATTTGAAATCTGTAATTCAAATCTCAGAGTCTCTCAATTATCCGTTTAGGAAAATTATGAAATTACGATATCATGATATATTGATGTATTGATTGGAAGATTCCTCCTAATTAATAATGACTCCGCAGTATCCTAATTTGTCTTCCTCTTGTATTTACTTATTGTTGGTGAGCAATAGTTTGTGCTATTACTTTCTTCTACAGCATGTAGCATTCGTACATTACATAATTTCTATATATGTATGTCCTATTTCTATGTATTTTTATGTAAAATTGATCGCTGAATCAGAAACTAAAAATTTAAAAAATAATAAATCGATTGGAGAAGAACAAAATGTTGAAAAAATGCATACTTACAATTATTTAAAAAATTGTTCAAATTTCTTTTTCTTCTTTTGGCCATTTCTTTGTAAATATTTATTACATCTTTTCATTAACATTTACAATGAAAATTGTAGAAAGATTGAAAAAGAAGAAGAAATTTGAACAATTTCTTCTTTATTTTTTGTTATCCGTTCTACGTGTGTTTATTCTACACGAATATTTAGAGGAAGAAATTGATCACACGGCGCGGCGTGGATGACAGATATAGCTTGTCTTTTGATCAATAATTCATATTTAACTTTATTATTCTTAGAGTAATCTGATTCATATATCACAGTCCATGGAGTTAATAATAATTAGATAAAGGATATGGATAATTCTTAAATATTGTAATTTTTTGCTTCTTCAATAATTTCGAGATTTGACAGTAATACATTGTTGTCGACAGAAATGTATTTTGTCAAATCTCAGAATTATTGACCACCATGTACTATTACCATGCTGGCCAGTGAAGATTGATGGAGTGATAGCTATATTTCCTTAGCTCCCAATAGAAATGGTTATGTCGCCGTGATTTGGTAGCCAGAATCTTATTAGTCTTATAGAAAGGAGTATCACGTGCGAATTGACATTTGATTTGACGTTCAAATGAATTTGCCTCTCCCGCGGTACTCCCCATAATTACAATAAAAGGTATGGCTAAAAAATTATATATCTTTTGTTTCCTTAATAACTGCAAAATTGTATTGTATTGAATGGGTTTCTATCAAATCAAATCGATATTATCGAAGAAGTTAAACATAAATACATATACTATACAGCAAACACAAATTATAATATTACAACAATATTGTAACATTTCTGCAATATCACTGAAATATTGTAATATTACTAAAACATTGCAGTTATAATCTGTGTTTGCTGAGCAACGATTAAGAATTATACATATTGTAATTACATGTGATCCGCTGGTCTGCCAGCGGAAAAGTGAGCTGCAGAGATGCTAGACTCGAAACAGACCAGTGAGATATACAATATCTCACTGAAACAGACACTGCCGCAGCACTAAATAAGTAGAAGGGACACGCACACAAGAAAGAGCTACGTAGGTATATGTGGACATAGTGCCTCGACTACCTTGTGTTCCTCTTTTTGTATTGTATTATCATAGATAAAATCAAGCATACCATATGCTAGACATGGGTGGCACGCATGAAAGAGAGAGAAAAAGAATAACACCCGATTCTCATTTCTCTCTCTAACAAAGTTCGTATCTGTATGTTAGAGAGAGAAAAGAAAATCAGGTATTGTTCGTTCCCTCTCGTCCATGCCTAGCATATGGCACGCTCACAATTAGTTTATCTATACTATGTTTATGTGTACAATGTAACTAATTTTTTTGTACTTCTAATGAACCATAAAAGTAGAATAACGCAACGCATCGCTGATAAGCGCTGACAATGCTCTCTTTAAACGCGAAATATGTAACGTTTTTCGTCCTTCATTTTTTTTCTAACACTATTATTGCAAATGTGTTTATAAACGTTGGGAGTTTGGGGAGTATATTGTCAATAATTATAGTGTTTTGTCATTCTGTCAATTTATAGCTGAAAGTGCAAAAAAAAATAGAATTATAGCGCAGATAATGCGCTCCCCGAACGCGTTTATAAATACATTTGCTATATAAACAAAACCTACCGTTTTCCTAATTAATAATTATATATCTAGCCATGGCAAGATATATCATTAGAACCGAAACTGTAAGGTCTTTCTTTTCTGTGAATTTTTGTTGCTTCTTGTCCAGCCCAGTCTTTTCATCCTTTCATATTATTTAGATTGCAAGTAAGTTACACAATTTTTAACGACGTAATAATATGTTTTAAAGAGAATTAACGTTATTGCTACTTAATTGGGTTGTAATCACAGTTGCCACCTTAATTGCTACTAGTGTGCCGTTAGAGATCGATGACCCTTCTACCTGAGATCAATTATATATTGTTTAAATTTTATCAATAGATTTCAAAAAAGCATCAGAAATGTTAATTTCTAATGCTTTCTGTTAAAAAAAAAAACGTCATTAGGTTTGAACTTTTTTCGAAGATTTAGATCGATTAATCGGAGATTTATAAAAAAAAATCCGAAGTCTCCGAAGGTTGGAAGATAGCAACCAATGATTGTGATATGAACACTCTTAAATAAGTATAAAAATACATACCACTTGGTTTTTATTTTTCATAAATTAAAAATATTGCATTAAGTTTCATTTTTTAAAAGTATTTGTACAACAGTTCGATATAATTTTTGAGATAATATAATATATTCTTCTTTTAACTGGCGCAATTTAAAGATTACATATTTTTTTGGAAAGATACGTATCACTTGGGTTGAGTTAGATAACGCAATTTTGTGCAATGATAATTTTTGTAAGAAGAATTTAAGCTATTATTACTTGGTTAGAATAAGAAAACCCTTAATGGGAGTATAGAGATACGTATTATTTAGATTTTATATGTACTAGAACAAAACAAAGCGCGCGCTTTGCGCGTGCCATTTGTTCATTATCCCTGAAACATAACACACACACACACACGCACACGCACGCACGCACACACGCACGCACGCACGCACGCACGCACGCACGCACAAATACAAATATCATATTAAAATATTAAATATCTCATTACTTTTATATATTTCTTACGTATATCTCATGTCCTATCTAAAAAAGGCATGTTAAGTCGATAACTCCCATTTCTCGTTTTATTTTTTCCTTTCAGGTATCAGTTTTTGTTTAACAAAATATTATAATATGGCTAATAATGTTTTTTATAATCAACAGATATGTAAAAACATGTTTTTTACAATGTTTAAAAGAAAAAAAATTAAAGGAATAAAATAGCGATAGAAGGAAAAAAAGAAATGTACGAGTTTGGAATCGAAGGGAATTAAATTCATTAGTCTTTTATAAAATATTACTTAAGTACATTTCCCTTCATCTTCGTATGTTACAAACATAATTGTCAGATGCTGTGTCTAATTATTTGCTGTGATAATTAGATACAGCATCTGACAATTATATATGTAACACGAAGGTGAAGCGGCACATATGTAATATTTTATAAAAGATCACTGAAGAGGGCTTAATGTAAAGCCGAAACGATCATCTGGTAGCATTAATGTAATTTGCAAGTATTAAGTATTAAAGTGTTAAGTATTAAACTTCACCTTCGTGTGTTACATACATAATTGTCAGATGCTGTGTCTAATTATCATAGCGAATAATTAGAAGGTGAAGCGACATATATGTAATATTTTATGAAAGACCAATGAATTTAATTCTCTTTGTTTCAAAACTCTTACTCTTCTCTTTATTTACTTCTATCACTATTTCATTCCTTTAATTCCTTTTTCTCTTAATTATTATAAAAAAACATGTTTTGCTATATCTGTTGATTACAAAAGATATTGTTAGCAGTATTATAATATTTTGTTAAACGAAAACTAATACCTAAAAGAAAAAATACAACACAAAGTATCAATCCTTTTTAATAAAATATTATTTATGTATATATTGTATATATTATATATGTATATATATATATATAATATATACAATATATATATAAAATAATATATATAAATTTTGGACTTTGATTTTTGCTTACTGTTTACGTGCCACATATATGCATATATACACATACAGACTTTTTTTCACCATTATTACAATTTCCTATTTACTCTTTAATTCTCTTTCTTTCATTCCTTCAATCATTATTTCGTTCCTGTTCTTTTTCTTTTAGTCATGGTAAAGAACATGTTTTGACATATACTCGTTGATTACAAAAGATTATAATGTTAATAATGTTAAACAAAAACTGCTACCTGAAAAAAATAACGCAAAGTATTAATCTTTTCTAGTGAAATATATATTAAGAAGTTTCAATAAAAATGTGTTTAGTGAAACTTATCTGAAATAATCTTGAAGTCATCCAAGAGGAAAAAAAAATCTTTATCAACGTCGAAACAGGAAACAACGCATAATAATCAATTTTACAATCTATATATTACTATTACATTATTAACCCCAATATTATCAAAACAAATTTCAATACACATAATAACTGTCAAAATATGTAATGACAGCCACTCAACGAAGTAAGCATAGTGAGATAACCAATCAGCTTCACGGAAAAGCATAATAAGCATAATAAGCTTCACGCATTATTACACAAAATATCATTATACAGTATGTTTATTAAAATAAACAAAATGATATCTCATTAGTTAATTAGATATCGTAATATTAATCTTCTTTTGAAAAATTTATTTTAACGCTGCTAATATTTGTGTATTTGCTCCTGTATGTACTATTTTTTCTTACACACACACTTTTTTGTAATTTAATTAATTTTTTTTTTATTTTCGTGTTAAACAAAAACATTTTATTAAATATATTTTAATAACTGTATAATGGCGATAAATAATAGTAGATATTTTTCAGTTAAACTTTTTTACATATTATATCAAATCGGTAAGCAGGTCTAACTAAATCGATATATTCTCTCCTTTTTCAATAAAACTAATAGGAAAATTACAAAAGTGTATTTTGCAATAATAATAAAATGATGTACATGGGAAATTTATTTTAAAACTTTGAGAAAAATAGTGTTGTGAAAAAAGGTAATGTTAATCTAATTGATTTATAATTGCCTTGTAGCATATAGCGAGGACAACGCGAAGAAAGTATAATAAAGACTACGTGAAGAAAGCGTGTACACGCATGCGAAATAAATTAATGCTGTGTTATTGGATAGGATAAATCGCATATTACGTTACCGATTTAAAACTTTTTTACAATTTTCATTTATTAACATCTTATGTATAATCTTTATGCAACTATTACTATTGAGGGACATTGTCGTAATGTACGCAAAGTGATAAGAAAGAATTCGCATGAAATTGAATTCATTTTAATTCCTCCTTCCTCTTATAACATAATGTAGATGCGTATCCCATCAAGACGAACATTTTGATTTATTGTCTTAAGTGAGTTAAAACAAAATAAAATATCCAAGCTCAAACTTGAAACAGATTTTTACTTTTAATTTATTATATTTATTTTTATTCTTTATGTACCTTAATATATATCCTAATATATATATACCTTAATGTATATCCTAATTTATAATTAATTTATGGCGTACGTGTGCGCGCACGCGCGTGCGCGCCTGTGCGTGTGTGTGTGTGTGTGTGTGTGTGAGAATTTGTTGTAGAATTATTAGTTTACATTTTGCTTGGAAATTTTGTCTTTCTCTTTAAAAATGCGCTTATACTACTTTCGAGATATATTAATATTTTATATCTATGTTCGAGATGTACATGACGTTTATATCCTTTTCGAAAAATATCTGTATTTCATAATATAACCGTTACAAATATAGTTATTATGATTTGACAGGATTGTAACAGAATGAACGGTTATTTCGATTATTTCCGTTATTCCGTTAATCCGATTAAGTGATAATCTGCTCTCCATCAATGTTTATACGTTCGTCATATTGCTGATGCGAAATCATGTACAAACTGAAAGAATATTTTGTTAAGAAGTTTTAACAGAAATTCACACGGGTAGATATTGCTACGACTATACTTTATTTGATTTCACACAAAAAAATAAAAGCACAGCTTTCCAATTCACAAGAGATTAAAATATTTGTCCCTTTCCCTTTTTCTCTCTCTCTTTCATTTTCTCTCTCTCTCTCTCTCTCTCTCTCAATGGATCGATTATTGGTTCAAATTTCATTTTCACCTCTGCAAAAATATGTGACGCGATCTCTCGCTCGATCGCATTACGTCTGATATAAGAAAGAGATTGGCGGTACTTTTCCGATAAAATGGACAATGACAATGACTTTATGCGGATATCAGAAAGAAGATTTGAGAATATTCAAAGAATTACTTTAAGAATATTACAAGAAAAGGAGAATATAATTTAAAGATACTTAGAAAACTTTAAAATTAATATAAAAAATTATATGACGGTGTATTTCTTAGAAAAATTTGATCCGGCCATTAAATCCAAATCTGATATGAATTACAAATATAATTCTTTAATTATAAAAATTTACCGTTATTCACATGTACTTTATCTTAAGTACATTATTGCTTTAAGGTCACTTGGCTAATTATTATTAATTGCTAACGAAACTTCCGTTTTAACTGTTCTAATTGTCATATCATAATGCTGTGCAATACAGTCACTAAGCAGCAACATAATTTTAATATAAAGGATTCTAAAATGCAGTTAGTTATGATAATTTTCTCTCTTAATTTTTGAAACAAAAAAGGATGATATAAATTTCAAGTTATATTTTAATTTGCGCAAGCAATTTAGTGAATTACATTTTCATAGTTAGACGTTCATAGATTTCGGCGTTGTAATTAGAGTATATAATTGTTATATGTAAATATTTCAATACGTAAAATGATGATAGATAATAATAGGAATTTCTTCCGTGCCGTTTTGTGTATATTTTTGATCGATATCTCAAAATACTTGCCACTATACAATTCTTCTTTTTCTTCTTCTTCATGTACTGTATTCGGGTACCCATCAGACATAGGTGATCTTTTTTGCCGTAGATATATGGAATTTGTAGTTTTTCGCCGGTTCCGAAAGGCTTATTAGAAGAATTTCTTGGCAGAAATACTCTCGATGGTTTGTCATTGCCTTCCGAGAGATCGAGGGTGATCGCTTCCAAATCGATAAAAATCGATTTTAGAATTCTACTGTTCTGAGATTTGAATCTGTGTCTTTGGCACAGAAAGCTGCCTCCTTGCACCACAACTATACAATTTTCAAAAAGATCAACCGTAATTTTGTATTTTCCCTAATCTTTGTAACTTCGGGTATTATATATATTATAATTGTGGTTATATATAATGTGGTTTATAATTCACTAGATTTAAATTTAATTAAATAATAATAAATAAATTGTAATTTAATTATTTAATAATTTATTTTAATGTTTTATCTTTTTGTCTAATATGAAAATATTATTTAATCTTTGTATGTTCGGTGCAACATATACAAGATGAGCCAATGAGCAACATGAACGGCAAATGTAAATGTATGATGAAAAAGAGATATTTCACACAATTGTCGAGTAATCGCGAATATTATGTAACACTGTTGTCTTTTATCGCTGAACCACTATGCTCACTCATTCACACAAACCTTTATTAATTAATTTTTCATTAATTATTACAAAAATCACAAAATGATAAAGAACTTTTCTACAATATTTCGTTTAATCCGCTCTGTCGATCTACGAGCAGTGTTATATTCATTATCAAATATCTTATAAATCTCTGCACATTTAAAACATTTTAAAGACGTTAATAAGCAAAGATGTATAATAAGCAAGGACTCTTAATTGTAATTTAATGTAGGTTACATAATAAAATATAATCTTTAGAATGATACAAGTTCTTATGCAGACGTTTCGGCTTAACTTTAAGCCATTGTCAGTATTACAACGTGATTAAGCGGTCACAACAGTACAATTCCGTATGAAAGAATACAGCCTACATGATCCAGATTCAAGCCGTAAATTGACTCTCAACCAGTTCCAATGCCGGATATTATGAACAGGCTTGTGAACACTGACTACCACATAACGATCCATAATCATAAAACAAGATATTATTAAATAAGACGTCACAAAATAAATTATTAAATTAAATTTAAACCGATTAATACAAAGTATAGACTTAAATATTTTTAACGTTGTAACACTGATGACGGCTTTAAATTAAATGGCCGAAACGTCTGTATAAAAGCTTGTATTATTCTAAAGATTAAATTTTATTACATAACTACATTGGATTACAATTATAATTACGCACCATTTACCGCGCTGACTCCTCACGCCCTTTTGATTTGCTTTATAGGTTTAAAACATTTGTTAAGTAAAAGTAATAAACAGTTTTGCCTTATTAAGATATTTTAAAAAGATATTTTAAATTTCATCAAAAAAATGTGATAAATGTTATTCTAAAACATAAAAGTTTATTTGTACAATAATAAACTTTTATGTCTTAGAATAATATTTATCACATTCTTTTGATAAAATTTAAACTTCCTTTTAAAAGACCTTAATAAGGTAAAACTGTTTATTACTTTTACTTAACAAATGTTTTAAACCTAAGCAAATTAAAAGAGCACGATAAAGTCGAAATTTCGAAATTAATGAAATGTTTGAGATAATGTGCAACGTTACATGTAGCGATTACTCAAATAATCATAATAAATTTCAGATATTTATATTGTACATCATATGCATATATAAATTATAAGCTGAGTCTCTTATATCTCAATTTAGAGATGCAATTATTGATTAGAATAATTAGTAGGTATTTACGAATATGCGATATAAATTGAGTCAAAAATTTTTGGAAAACTTACTACACAATTTTTACTATTTATCTTCTTGCATATTTTATTTTATTTTATAAATTATATCTGCATTTTGCTATACTGAATATATTTTAGTATAATATATTTTCATTAGAATTTCAAAATAGTTTATTTTTTGCAATTATTGTATTATTTAATTCATTTTGAACTTCTTTTTAATCTTTTTGCATTTTTTTAAAACTCTAATAATGTATGTACAATCGCATTAGAACTTAAAAATAGTTATTTCTTGCATTCATCATGTTGAATTCGTTATATTGAATTTTTATTATCTGATCCTATTTTCGTATTTTGCAATGATAAGATATTTAAAATGATTAAAATAAATATAATAATTTTGTTTCTGAAAAGACATGGAAGGATTAATGTAGCGTCGGGAACAACAGGATAATCGATATCGTTCTTTCAAAAGGAATAAAATGACATTTTATTTTTGCAAATATGGATTGCATCGTGTGTATACGTATATTTGGCAGAAAAATTTTATTGTCTTTTTTCAAACCAAAGAATGACCCAAAAAATTGCCCGTTTTAAGACTGTTAATAATTGTAGAGAAATTTCAATTTGAGGTGACAATTGTTATCAGAGCTAGAAGAGGGAGAGAATAAAATCAAAATTCATTGAGTGTGTGTGTGTGTGTGGAATTATTACAGATCTGCGAGGTCCATTTTAAGAAGGTTGATTCAGTTGATGAAGGCAGTTTTTTGTAAATGACGCTTATTTTGGAAATAAAAAAAGTTTTCGCGTAAAGAGACATATTATAATGATAAGTGACCCCCTCCAGCTGTGATAACAATTGTCATTTCAATCTGAAACTTCTCTGTTATTGATATCTCATTATAAAGTACTATTTGGCAATCAGTCCATTCTCAAAATCAAGTGCCCAAAAAAACGGGCGAAAAAAATTCTCTTTTTTGAGTCACTCTTTGTGTCTCATTTATATTTGCAGTTAATAATACATATGTTGCGTGCAAAATGTTAATATTCAACTAGAATGATACTGTTAAAGCCATTTACATCGCATAAGTCGCAACACGCAAACGCAAACGCGGACGTTTTTCTCTTTTTTCTTTTTTTTTTACGTTTCTTTCTTTTTTTCTCTGCGTTTGCGAATTGCGTGTTGCGACTTATGTAGATATGCCTTTAAAAATTCTAGATTCTTGAATCTCTCGTAAAATATAGCAATAGCTCGTAGTATAATTCCATTGCGTTAAAATCCAACTTATTCACTGACTAAATCAATCAGCAAAATAATTAAGTTGACAAGGAAGAAGCACTGAAGATCTTTATTTGTGTCTTTCTTATTCTATCTCGTTAATGTGTTGAAAATTTCACGCAAACCGAACAATATTGTTTCACGACTTCCGAAACTATAATATCTCCATTAAATAGTCGCTATTAAATAGTCGGTTCCAATCAATACTCTCAGGAGCGACACTCTCATTTCCTATCGGAAAGCATCGTCGTAGTAATGCTCGTGTTCTCTCTTATCTGCGAGGCAAACCGGGGAAGCTGCTGTGAAATTTCATTCTAAAACCGTTTTAAATCAGCAATTTACATCGTCGCCGCTGCAAGATTGCAGTCAGGATTTCTACTACGCTTCCTATTCCGTAGAATGCGATAAAGGTCTCCTGCATGAATACAGCTATACGCTTTTGAATTTTTCCTGTTGGTACCATTACTTTCAACCGTCCTTCTGAGGATTTTTATACCTAAATCTGTGTCCCAATGGCATCAAAAGAGCAACAGAAAATAAAACCAAGAAAATTTACAAAGTCAGAAATGTATAATATATAGGTATTAATACTTTTGTTATTTACATATATTTAGCCTTTTAATAATATTGCTTCACTCTGATAAAATTGCTATGAATTTAAAAATTTGTGAAAAGTTATAACCTTTCAAATTTTTTGTTTTAAATAAAATAAGATGGAGAATATTCCGTTCATACGATAGAAATCTTTTTAAATTTAAATTACTACAATTTACTTTAGATTTTCTTAGAATCTTTGTTTATACTATGTATTTGCAATACTATGTATGTATTTGTTACGTCATTTATTTGTCTATATAAATTCGCTAATCACGTAATAAATAACGAAGTTAAACTTGATTTTATTTCTGTAAATCTAGCATCCTTATTATTTAAAAAAAATGTCGATTATAATTAAGCATTAATGCTTAAATAAATGCTAATTTATTGGTCTAGTCCTGAATTTACTTTAAAATTATATGACTTACCTTTTATTTTTTACTATACTCTTACGCAATTACATTTGTAGTACAGTAATCGGTATTAATGCATTCATAATTATTCAAATTTTTATCTCTTTGTAGTAATTTAAAACAAAGAATTGTAATAAAATTGTAATGATTTATTAATTGTGATATAATATTTTTTATTAATTTCTATTAAGGCCGCTGTGTTTATAGCAAATAAGTAAAGAGAAATCGCTAAAGACAGCTGAGGCTAGATATTCATGTCAAATAATAATTTTTTTTTAAATTTTAAACTAAAATTAATACTTCACTTATTAATACTTCAGCTTTAGATTATGATTGCATTCTTAAAAGCCGACAGAGATTGGCGCGCGCAATTTACTGTAGCTGAAATTTAAAATTAGAAAAATATTATTATTAGACACCAATATCTAGCCTCTGCCGTTACTGATAATTTCCCTTTACTTAATATTTTTTTGTTCGCAATTCTTTATAGATATACGCTTTTAATAAATGGAGGTTGCATAAAATCAGTAACATAAAATCAACATCTTCATTTGATCTTATATTAATTTTTTGCGACTAGATAGAAGCAATATAATAAATTAGCATTTAATTATGCCATATTCGATTTGTTTTCTGAAAGTGTCAAGTTTATAATGGTTATGATTTTGCAGAAGCATGAATTGATGGAGGGATAAAAGGGAACTGCTACCAAGCCTCTCTTCAGAATTAAGGCTTGTTTGAAGCTCAACATCCAAAAGGATACAAGAAGCATAATATATGCATCGAAAATGACAACACAAAATGCTATTATTTCTATAGAAAAGCAAGATCTAATCTACGCGGAGATGCCAAATTCCACGTCGATTATAAACGCTATTCAACCAGCTGCCACATTTTTTTCCTTCTTCATAAACTTTCCCGGCGATTTTTCACCTTACAACACAATAGAGGTAAGTGATGCGTGACAAAGCGATGTAGTTGCGTAGCTACCGAATTAGCTTTTTTTATAAGTGAAATGTGGCTTTTGATAAGAATATAATTTGCAAGAGTGTAACGATCAGTCCTTGTTTAATATATATTACCTTAATATTAAATTTAATTGTACATAATGCACTAGAAGACAACAATATTTTTTAAATATTTCTTGAATTAGAATTAATACGACCGAAAGCTTGGATTTAGCCGCAAAATAGTACTCGTACAATTAAATGTATGTTGTACTCAAATGTAAATGCAAATGTAAATTCTTAATGCAAATTTTGAAAGAAATAGAACTAATAATGTAAAAATTTCAATACTTTATATGTAATATTATTCCGAGTCTTCAAACAAATTAACTCATCAAAACGGGGTGAGCAAAAATAAAAATTAGCAAGATATCACGCCATCTATTTATTTTATTTGGAAATATATCTCTTTTCTATTAATACGATATATTTAATATATGTAACAAAGCATTCACTAGATACGCGAATTTATTAATTTCATTTCCAAAATTGATTATCTTTTATCTTCACTGCAGATTTAAGAATAAATGTGCGCATTTGTGTCTATCTGTTACATAAGGTCTACCTATACATAAAGTAAGCAACATATATTTTATCTAAACATATAATAAAATAAGCAATATACATACATTAAATTTAAAAGTTTTTTATATTTAAAATTTTAACTATTTTAATTACTTTTTTATTATTAATTATTTGTTATTAGTAATAACGAATATTATTAAAACATAACACATTTTGAAGGGTAGGAATAATTTAATAAGTCTTAAAATGCGTCCCGTAACGGACATTTTTTATAATAAAAACATTTTTATCTTTATTCAAATTTCTCTTTACATGAAAATATGTAATTTACATAACTTTTTTCTGCTTGCGCAAAATATGCAAGAAGTTGAGAAAATAAAAAAGCAGATTTACTTGCATTAATTTAATTACGTTGCGAATAAAGAACCAAATTTTGCAATAATAAAACAATTAATTATTAATAATTTGTTTATTATGCTCACAAAATCAAAAAACAAGTTTGGTTATATAACATTATGTATATGTATAAGAGTGATTCAGAACACTCCGGTGTCCTTGTAAAGCCGTATTCTTGACTCAATTCTAAGATAATTTTTCCTTTACAAAAATTTTATCCAAAGCTTAATTTTCAAATTATAATAAGAAATAGATAGTGAATTATGGCGCGTACGGAAGATAGACAGAGGCGGCACGACTTACTGTCCGACGGCAGGCGGTACGCAGGACTTTCGCGACGATCAGCTGACTACACGCGCGTATAAATATGCGTTTATATTTTCCCTCTCTTTCTTTCACGCACACACACACACACACACACACGCACGCACGCGCGCGCGCGCGCGCGCGCGCGACACACGCACATGTACATCAGTGCGTTATCGCGTGTAGTGAGCAGCTGATTACAGCGAAGGTCCGTAGTAATCGCCCGCGTCGGACAGTCACTTGTGCCGCTCCTGCCTATCTTGTGTGCGCGTCCCGTAATTTGCTAACTATTTTTTCTTATAACTTAAAAACTAAGCTTCAGATAAAATTTTAATAAAGGAAAAATAGTCTTAGAATTATGTCAAAAATACGGTACTTTAAGGACAAACGATTATTCTGAACCACCCTGTATATAGGTTTATTAATTCCCCTCAGGGTTACAAGATGATTACAAACTGTTATCCCTAATACTTAATTTAATCTTAAATCTATCTTATTTCTAACTTACATCTAACTTACAACTAATCCACTATATCTAACCGCACACCCGCCACACATACCCACAACGCCTGCCTACACACCCTCCATCTCTTTTCTCGAATCCCTACTCTACTTCCGTTTCCGTTACATAATATTTGACAAATATTTTACACACCAACTTTTCTCTCACACTACCTTCCGTACTCTCTCATTCACACTCACTGCTCGCTCCCATTCATCCTCCTTCTTCTTCTTTTATTTTCTTTTCTTTTATTTTCCCCAACACTCTACTAATTTTCTTCTTCCCAATCTCCCTTTTCTCCTCCTCCCTTCCTGTTCTTTCCTGTCCCTTCACTATCCTACCATCTACTCCCCCTAATACCCCTCTAAAGTATTCCTCCCAATCTACCATCCTTATATTCCTATTTATCCCTATCTTCCTCTTTCTTTCTTTACCCACAATTCTCCATACTTGTTCCTCCGTTTTCGCATCTTCGACATCCTTTTCCCATCTTTCATTTTTCTCCTATCTCTTCAGTTCACACAATTCCTTATACTCTTTTTTTCTTTCCTGTACTCTCGCTCCCTTCCTCCACCTTCTCAACACCTAGCTGACTATTCTTTTCTTTTCTCTACAATCCTTGTCCCACCAACTCCTTCCCCATTTCCTCTCCTTTCCTTTCCTTTCTTCCTCCATCCTTTCTATCATATTCCTTATTCTCATTCCCATTTCTCTCATCAGTTTCCTTATTTCCCCTTCATTCCCCAATTTTGCGGCGATCTCTTCATTTTGTTACTCCTCTTAAATGCCTTCTCCTCCTCCTTCCCTTCCTTACCTCTAATTCTCTCTTCCTCTTCAAATATTCCTCCAGATTACTTCCCACACTATCACATCTCTCTCTTCTCGCCTTCTCTATATTCTTTGACATTTTCCTTCTTATCTTTTGTTCCCACTCTTCTCTCTATGTCTTCCCTACATCACGTCCTCTGTCAGCACCACTTCCCCTCCTTCTTCTCTACTCTCTCCCTCTCTACTCTCTATGCCCCAACGCCAGCGTGCTCTCGCGCGCCACTACCGGACTCGCAGCACCACCGACCCTTTTCCAATCTCTCCCTAACCTACCACACACCTGTCCTTTCCACCTCCCTATCCAACCCTAAACCCTTTTCCCTACTCTGCCTCCATCTCTGCACCTTTTCCAATGCTTCTCCCAGCTCCTCCACTGACCAATTCACTCATTCTCTCGCACCTACTTTCACACTGTCACTTTTCACACGCTCTTACACAAAAACACCTTTTAAATACCTACTCTACCGGAAACGGAAGCCATCGTATAAGATGTATAGAAATGTTGTAAAAATGTATTTTTTATGTTAAGGCATTTTTTTTGACTGCATTACTCCTCTTCATCACCATCCTGACGATAGCAGGTAACGCTACCATCTGCTTTATCATCATATACTTTAAAAGATTTCGACGATCCAACTGCTTGGTGACCAGCTTGGCGGTGAGCGATTTACTGGTCGGCTTAGTGGTGATGCCACCAGCTATAATCTATCAAGTTTCGGGCGATTGGTACTTTGGCTATACCTTGTGCCATATTTGGCTCAGTGCTGACGTGCTCAACTGCACCGCTAGCATCTTTAATCTCTGCATGGTTTCCATTGACCGGTGAGTTAATTATTATTGATGTTTGAAAAATTCGGTGAGTCATGAGCCAGAACGGATTTTACGGATTTTTACGAAAATTAAAGTCGCGGTAGCCCCGTTGATTAACGATTTTTCGGACATACGCTTCAACATTGCAAAATGTAAAATAATTTGTGATACAATACGCATTACTCTATGAAAAGTCAAATTGGCATGTGTTTGACCCGTTAATCGATGACTTTGATTAATTAACTTTGATTAGCTATTTTCGCTTTGGTTATACATATATTAATGATTAATTATATATTAATAAAATATAAAATAAATCAGTTAAGTTTTAGAAGGCTACAAAGTTTTTTCTTAAATCACAAAAATTTTGCTTTAGGAAAAAATATATATTTAATTAACATTTAATGGATCGTTAGCATGTAATAGATAACACATAATCGAATGCAGAATGTAACATTGATTTTATTATAACAATCCGCCTTGCAAAAATAGAATTGTTTAAAATGTTCTTCAACTACGTATGAGTATAAGGATATTTATTTTAATATAATCACTGATTATGAATCTGATTGTCAGATTAAAATTACAAAATTTTAAACGGTGAATTTAATATAACGTCTATAAAAAGAATTAATATTTGCATATAAACATCGGATCTTACACTAAACTTACAATTAGTATTTATAGATTTTGCAGAATAAATCCGAATTTACAAAAAATTATATCTAAAACCTAATCCAATTGATGTACTAACATTGTGGACTTAAATATTGTAAAATATGGTTTTCACTTAAAATCAGAGATGTGCATTATTTGAAATAAATACTTATAAGGCAAAAGTATGGCCAAACTTCGTGGCATCGCTATTTTATAACAATTATGCATATGTATGCGTGCGAAATTGATATAGTGGTGTGTAATGATGTACATTGATATTTATGACTACATCAAATAGCCCGCATACATACACATTTTTATACAATTCTCCTATATTAAGAGGATGCTGAAAGGTCGACCAAATTTGTACAAAGTCGACAAAGCAGACTCTTCAGTGTCAGTGGTATCTCTAAATGAACTTCTTACAATATCTTCTGGTCTCACTTAAATACGTGGAATGTCCTTATCTAACTTATTGAAGTACCATCTCTTGGAAAATCCGGCATTTACTGCCAGACGCAATTTTTGCTGTCTTTATCTTAGCTAAGCGTGCGAATTACCATAAATTGCAGTTGGAACGATATACCTTTTTCTACGCTTTCAATCGTAGCTCAAAAGGTCTTGTATTATTTGTTCCTGTAATCCAAAGGGGGCGAGCTACTTATTTTGTACGTATGAGCTACAGAACTTTTATACCAATGAAATGTTTACGTCAGGTGATAGGTTACGATTGTTGTACGACCCGAAAAAAGGTAATTTTTTAATTTTTTGTCGTTTTTACTACGAAAAATAGCTCGTCCCCTTACATTTTATGTCTGTTTCAATTCTGTAAAAGCGATTTTAATTCCGTTCAGTATTTTCGAAGTTATCGTTCCAACTGCAATTGTCGGTAATTTCCGACCTTCCAGTATCCTCTTAAAGCATTTAGGCTCATTAGTTATAAAAGCACAGTATTATTTCTTTCATGCATGTACATCTACAGTCATTGATTCTATCCCTCGGAAATTTTTACAAACTCTGAAGTGATCACTTTTATTTTTGATTTATTTTTGTTTGCCAAATAAATAAGGACAAATACAAGCGTTGCATGCGCCAAATCAAATATTAAACTGTCATGTAGAAATAGTACGTGAATTTTGAAATTCGTTGCATCAATATTAGCTAGGCACAATATAACTGTCTAAGAAAATAAAATTCTAGAATTTATCTATTTAACGTATAGAACAAAGAGAAATTAGTAGATTTTTTTTAATTAAAAATGGGATTTTATTAGCTATATTAAATGTAATATGTATGGAAATATCATAAATTTAAATAAAAAAACATTAATGCTTTTTATGTGCTATCAGAACAAGTATTAAAAATGTTTACAAAAATTTCAAAATCGATATATATGTATATGTACACAACAAATAAGAAGGAAAAAAAGCCAAATTTGACCAAAGCTAAATTTGATTGTCCAGTTAATAATTTTAATTTTTAAATCTTTAAATTTCAGCTACCGTAAACTGCGCGCCGATTGCTGTCGGTTTTTAAGAAAACAATTATAACTTAAAGCTGAAATAATATCACATATTAAATTGATTTTCAATTCGATGATGATGTTTAAATTAAACTTAAAAATTAAAAATATTATTGGGCTAACATCAGCTGAATTTGACTTTTTTCCCTTATTATTTGTTATCCAGAAAAACTTGTGCCACAAAAACAATGCATTTACAAAAAGGTGCTATAATAGGAACATAGTTTAAAGAACCCACATATAGCTAGTACTATTATAGCTAATACTATGGATTTATAGCATTTTTTAAGGTTTTGTCATTACAACAGTAGAAATTTATTTAATTTGACATTGACCTGTCATTAATTACGATTGTTGATTAAATTAACTCATTGTAAAGAGATACGTGTATATATGTATACATATGCCAAGTCAACGTTAATAATTTGCCTAACAAATTGCTGGCAAACTCGATCCAATAAATTGGTATCAACTGTGCATCTATGCATCTTAAGCTTGTATTTTACTAACAAAACTTGTTGTGATAATTATAAAAACAAATTATCGGCAAAACTTTGGTTTTGGTTTTGGTCGGTTCTTGCCTGTCAATTTAATTGCTGTTAGATTGTTTAGATGCCGATAATTTGTTTTCATGTTACGCCAGCACTATACACATTTTGACGTATAACTGCCACCAATATGCTGGCATTATTGAATATAACAGAATTTTTATTAAATTTGATGTCTTTTTGTTAACAAAATTTGTGTATAGCAAGCATTTAATATAATTGTTTTTAACAAATTTAGCTGACTAACTGTATTTATTAAATATATAAATATGCGTAATTTAAATAATATTAGATTTGTACCTACATCTTGGGCAAAAAAAACAGTGAGAAACTTGGCGGCGCCAGACATGTAATAGAGATTAATAAAGCAAAAGTTGAGCGACGAAAATACAATCATGGTCAATTGATAGAAAGAAAACGGATATTTGGAGGATTTCATAGAAGATTGAAGAAAGTTTTTATAGTGTCAGTATAAGATCGAACGCAGAAGACTTTATTAAAATGCATTAAAAAATAAATTTTACATGTACAACTATTAGGTATATGTATAGTACTTCAGGTTGTTGAAAGTTTTATAATTGTCTGAACAATGACATGAAGATTTCTATCTATTTGTAAACTTTTCTTACAACTTCATCAATTTTGATACTAATAAAAAGTATATATACTTTTACATTCAAAAAGTTTTGGGATTGAATTTTTTTCGGACGGATTTCAACGAAACAGCTACTTTAAATGTGATTTTCAACACTTTCCTATCATATCAGTTTAAAATTAACGTTTGCAAATGATTCAGCACATCAAAAAACATAAGAAAATTTGCATAAGAAAGGTTCCATCGTTTACAATTAGGCAAATATTTGGTTATTTTACGTTCTTTGGAGTCACACGTGCGCGAAGGCAGCATCAAATCGCGAAAATGACCAACAATTCCAATAATCCGAAAAGACCGTTCTTTGCGCGAGGTCCAGTTAACACGATCTAACATTAGAGGGATAGAATTTTAAAGGAGAGTCGTTTGCCGAAGAGCAAGCAGCAAGATCGACAAAATGACAAAAAGGCGAGAATACATTTACGAACCTATTAGTAATTAGACAGCATGTTTATTAACAAGAATACAATGCATAATAACAGTGGTTGCAAAATTTAACTAGAATTAAACGAACGGAGATGATAATCGCTTTGTTCACAATCTTCGCGAACACGCAATACAAGTAATATCAAATATTGCTCGATTACGATATACTTTTACCAACGGTTCTGAGTTGCCAGAGGCGAAGAGCCTCGTCAAAATTACTGAAACATGCTCTTCCATCCCACGCATTCTAATACCACACCGCTTTCTCCGATTCTCAATTACATCCGCGCATAGCAGGAATTGCAACGAAATGAAGTGCAAAAAATGCAGCGCAAATGAAATTCGTTCTAGTCGCGGCGAAGAGCGCGAAGCAACGGCACTTGTGACGAATAAATATCGTGATCAAATGTCAATGTCGATTCGCGATTTAATTATTGCTGCGAATAACCGAAAACACGAAAACACATAATTCACATTATCACGCACTTCATGAAAACACAAATCTCAATAACATCCGATAAACGAACACGAAGAATTTCTGGCCGTTGCCGAACGATAATCTACAAGATTCAACGCGATCTCGTGCGCGCTTGCGCGCTCGCAGACAATGGATCAGACGCTAATCTGCATCCTGATTCCTGAACGCGATGAATGCTCGTTGCAGCCTGATCCTGCGGCCCCAATTTCCAGGAGACTCCTAAAACTTCTTGTTTACTTCTAATAAAATAGAAGGTGAAAATTATAAAAAGATGATTTTTTTACGAGACATCAACGCGAAGCATGTTGTTTGTTTTAAATAAAAAGTGTCTACAACTTTGCGAAAGGTATTTAAAAAAAGAAAAACTTAACGAAAGAATGCGTTTCCGGATCTACGTTTTGACCTTTTTGTCCTCAAAATGAATAGAATGTGCTTCAAAGTTCAGCTACCTATTTCTAAAATACCTTCCCGGGAAAAAAGTTCCACATATAATTATATATAATTATATGCAAAATGTGTCCACATATGTTTCTTTCCTTTGTAAAATTATTCTTTAATACAAAATTGATAATAATAAGAAGGAAACATAAAAAATAATTGAAAGAATAATTTTTACATTTTTTTTACAAAAAATAAAGTTTTAAGAAATGAGAAAAATTGCTCATATATAATCATATATAAATAATTAAAAATACATCATATATAAATATAAATCATATATAAATGATTAAAAATACACATATATAATTATATATATGAACAATTTTTCTCATTTCTTCAAACTTAATTTTTTGTAAAAAAAAACATTGTAAAATTACTCTTGTAATTATTTTTTATGTTTTCTTCTTATTATTATCAATTTTATATTAAAGAATAATTTTAGAAAGGAAAGAAACATATATGAACATATTTTGCATATAATTATATGTAGAACTTTTTTTCCCGGGTTGTATATTAGGTAAATATAGGTAACTTAAATAAATAGGTATATTAAATAAATATTAGGTAACAAAATTTTATAATAACGCTATAATAATTTGGCAAAAAAAGACGCGTACTACAAAACTTTAAAAAGAGATTTAATATTCAATGATAAAATTACAACGGTTTTTAACAAAGTATTTTGATATCACATTTTACATAGATACATATTTCACCTACAATTTAATCTTTTATCTATGTCAATTTTTTGCACATTCTCTGATTTGAGACAATATTATATGTCGCTGAACTTGCCTCGACTGGCGCACTTTTTAAAAATGTAAACATTTTTGAAAGCAAACGTAATCCTTTATGAGTATCTCTTGTAGGTATTATAGTAAGTTTAAAGTAATGCTTATTTACTTAAGTCGCGCGTCACTCCTACATCCGGCATTTAAAATACGCGTTCACCCTCGGCTTAACTTTGTACGGCGTCCATTTACGATTATTCACACATTTACATCTATATTCACATATGTATATTTAGTCAACAAACACTGTAATAATATAACATTTATCACGTTACTATAAACAGCTAACACTATAGGATACGATTTTGCATCACGAGTGTGAATAGTTATTTCCGACATATTTTGCCTGTTGAATTTGAATTCGTTGGCAAAAGTTGGCTATCACGTAACAATTTTTGAAAAAAATAGAAGCGGCAAAAAACTTAAAGAGGCAAAAAACAACGATTTTGAGGATATTCAAGACGTTGTACATTGGCAGCTAATTTTTTTGTTTAATTTTGTTAATTTCACACGGAAACGTTAATTTTTAGCTTTAAAATGCATTTTTGTTCATTACAATATGATTTCTTGTTTCTGAGATATAGCAATGAACTTGAATACATACATATAGTACTTATTCTCATGTAATATTATCATACAAAATTTAATGTTTTCTTTCATCACGATTATGACTTGTCATTTCCGACGTATTTTTGCCTTCTGAACATAAATCCATTGGTAAAAGTTATATCATGACAATTTTTAGAAAAACGAAATCATCGTTTTCGGTCCCTTTGACACATTTTTCTCAAAATTGTGACGTGATAGCCAACTTTTGTCAACGGATTCGTATTCAGCAGGCAAAAATACGTTGGAAATGACTATTTACATTTATTCATGATACAAACAAGTTAAATTCTGTCCCACAGTATAATTAATAAAATTGTTATACTAATTTTTGTATTAATCATTCTTATATCTCTGGGATCTACTTCTCGAACTTTATGATCCTGACAAGTTGATCCATATTTCGAGAAAAAGATAAGTTATACATTATTAAAAGCATAAGTATAGCCTAATAAAACGGCTTAATCTTTTATTTTATAAAATAATTTTCTGTTACAATTGTTCCAATAATATTTAGTATAAAGCTATACATTTAAATAATAAGTTCTTTCAGAATTCATTATTTGCAGACAATTAATCCAACAATCCCTTTTCTTTGTTTTTATTTTACTTAGGTTCTGTTTCCTCCTGTATCATAGGAATGGCATTTGGATACGGAGCGTGCGCGCGCGCGCAGATTAGATATAACTAATTCTTTCTTACTATTTTATTTTAGACTTGACTGAAATATTTACGGAATCAGAGAGCAAAATAATTGTTTTACCGTTTGTCGGATTTAAATGTCGTTATTTTCATGAATAATGTTACAATGTTTGTCAATCTCGTTTTTATCGTTTGAACGTGTTGGTTTCCGTTAATTGCATAAACACAGGAACTCCGTGAAGCTTTAATACAAGTTCTATACTATCAGAGGAATTGTTGATAAATACTCGAGGAAACACGTAGGCAAACAAGGAAGCAAAAACAAATAACGGGTTTCCGGTCATCGGTGTATCTCTTTATTTCCCTCTCGCCAAGACTATTTATAGACCCCAAGGACTTGGTCAATTTTATTTCCAACCTAAGTCGATTGTATAAGCGTGCAAGACTTTCGGCATTCTTATTTTTCCTTTCTATGTTAAAGATTCTGGCTGATCATGAAACCATTGACATATGAAACGAAGAGGACAAAGCTGCGGATGTCATTGTACGTCACCATTATTTGGTCTCTAGCCATGTGCATTAGTTTACCGCCTCTTTTAACAATGGGAAACGAGTACGAAGAAGAGCCAAATGGACCAACGGTCTGTGCACTTTACCAGCATTTTATCTATCAAATTTATGCAATCATAGGAAGCTTTTACATACCACTACTTGTTATAATTCCGGTCAGTATACGTTTAAATAAATATGTTTAGAGAGTAAAATAGTTTAACATAATTCGGAATAATACATATTGTCTTTTCTTTTTTATGAAATATTTGACTATACGTCATATATATAATATTATGATATATTAATTGACGCATGGTAACATTAAATTTTAAAAAATTGATTATAATTTTTATTATATATGTAAGTCTACATTATTATTAATTGTCTTAAAGCATGCATGTATTTTGTATTCTTTCTTTTTATATTTATCAAATATATTATTCTAACAAATTAATTGTGAAATTAATTATGCGAAAATTTCTATATTATATATATATATAATACAGAATTTTTTATATGTATATATAATAAATGTATACATATAGCACATATATATGTATATGTACAGCCTTGGCCAAAAATGTTTAGCACCTTATATTTTTAATAATATTTTTAACTAGAGAAAATTAAAATGGAAATTAAATACGAAAATAAATAAATAAAATATTCGTTTCATGTTTTTAATATTTTCCTCCAATTTTATCACTGCTGCTATTCTTTTTGGCATATTCAACGACTGCATTCTTCTGTGGTTGTGTTGCTTCATTTTTGCCATAATGCACACACTAGAGCATGTTTAGATAAAATTTCTTGACTTTTTATATTTTTTTTTTATTAAGGATCACAAATGTTCAATGGGATTGAGATCAGGTGATTGAGCAGGCCGGTCCAAAAGTTGAATTCCATTTTTAGACATCCATTTAAGAGTTTTCTTTACAGATTTATGGTATAGCATGTCTTGTTGGAATATTATGCCGTCTGTGTCATGTTCATCAAAAATTTTAGTATATGACTGACGTAATTTGGCTTCCAGGATGGTAATATAATAATCATTGTTCATTCTTCCCTCACATATAAATATTTCTGCTATTCCACTTGCTGCCATACAACCCCAAATTATGATACTATCTCCACCATATTTAACAGTAGATACTATGCAGTCACGATGACATTTTTCTATGACTCTTCTACGCACAAATGTAGCACTAGATGTCTTGAAAATCTGTATTCAAAAGACATTAAAATTTGTATTATCGAAAAACTGTTGCGCACAACTAAAACACAAATAAGTACTGCTTTCGTAAGGGTTAATAATGTTATTGAGAGGTACAAAATACTTTAAATTATGTTTACTTCAAAATTAGACTCGACAGATCACATGATTACGCCCAATCCTTTTTGTGCTTGTGTTGGCGTGTCCATTCTAGGCGAGACTTTTTATTTTTCTCTGCCACACGGCTTCTTCCTGCCTTGCAACTCTTAGACCTGCTTTGTTGAACCTTTTTCTTACGGTTCGAGATATTAAACTCATATCTTACTTGACAAAATCAACAGCCAGCTCAGAAGAGGTTTTTTCCTATTTTTAGCGAATCAAAATTCTATCCTCGCGTTTATTAGTCGCCTTCTTTCTGCCTGATCGTGATCTATTTTGATTTGTGCTTCGTAAAACGTTTTATAACTGTTTGTATAGCGCAATATTTTACAGTTTTCGCAATTTCTGTTTGGATCTTTCCTTGGATCTTCAAAATATTGTTAAACTTTGTTGATGCACACTTAGATAATCTTTTTTGATATTTTCAACAGAAAACAGTCTAAGTATTACAAAAAAATTGCAGTATTATGAAAGATGCTACTGTCGAAATTGTTTAAAGTTAGACTAGAAATCAAATTCGAAATAACTGTTATTTAATGTTTCAGCTCAAAATTGATTTATGACTTAAATTGGGATGTAAATTATTCTTTATTTCAAAAACCTTTTAAACTTATACAAAGGTGTACAAGTAGCCACCCCTTTTTATCTCGTAAACTAACAGAGACCTAATAAATATAATATCAAATTAAACTGCTCTGAATAAACTTTATTGTAAGCACAGTGATTATTAAGAAATATTATCTATGTTAGAGAGCGAAAAGACATGATTAATTTTTGCACGGTGACAATTTTAATATGATAAAAGTTGTAGCGTTCTTTTTAACAAATACTACGATATATAATATAACAAAAGTATTTTACGAATTATAAGAGTTATTTTGGTTTAAAGTTTTGTAAACGATTACTTATACCTTTTCAATTTCGGTCCTGCGATGTGGCCAACTTCCGACTCTGATATTGATGAGAGTACTATGATTAGATGAAAACATTACTCGTCAATCGTCAACGCGAAAGTCGGAAGTTAGCCACACTGCAGGGCCAAAACTGAAAAAGTAAGTCGTCCGTAAAACTTTAAATTAAAATAATGTGTACAATTTGTAAGATAATGTCGTTATATCATACATCATTGTATTTGTAAAAAAAAAACGCTACAACTTTTATCTGTTAAAGTTGTCACTTTACATTGCAAAAATTACGCATGTTTCTCCGCTCTCTAACATAGATAATGTTTCTAAGTGATCAATATGCTTACAATAGTTACAATAAAGTTTAGTCAGAGCCGTTTAATTTGATATTATATTTATTAAGTCTATCTCTGTTAGTTTACGAGATAAAAAGGGGTGGCAACTTATATGGATACACCCTGTATATAATGCCAATAACCAATAGGAAACAATACAGATAAAGAAAAAAATATAAGGTACTTTATATTTTTGGCCAAGGCTGTATATACAGGGTGTAATGACAATATTATTAGACTTCCCGCCACGTGCGTAACCATTGCCGCTTATACATATAGAAACCGACTCCCCGCGCATTTAGCAACTACGATCACTGGATGATTGCGTTTGCTGCCTGGTTTCATTTGACGGTTAGTCAGGCGGGTATGCACTTATTCGGCAATCTTTAATAATTAATTTCCCGAAAAATGAAGGAATTGCAAAACAGATTTTCGACTTAATTTAGTCCATTCATTCTACACGAGCGTTGTCACAAGAATTATCGGAGATCCTGTACAAGCTATAGTATTTTAAACAGTCTAGTAATATTTCCATTTGCTACAATATTTTTTACTCTTAAAATATTTTTTAATGTATTTAAATATTGTAACAAGCGATGAAGAAGATGCTGCTTGTTATCTGTTTAATTGATTAAACGCGACTTATACACATACAATTTTCAATACATATATATGACATATGTATGAACATCGACACATCATTACGTATTATTACACTAATCGCACTTACATTTGTATATTCATCAGATTATATTTTTCTGTTCTTTTCTCTCATAAACTTTAAAATCACAAATTGAAAATCTTGCAATATTCTTAATCAGATATACATATATGATTCAAATGTGGATAAATTTTTACTTTAATAATATATTTACTTATAATTAGAATTATTTATATTATGTGAAGAAACAACATAGGTATAGAGTTACAAGAAACTAGTAATTAGAAAAGTTCTTTTGATTCTCTATATTATTTTGTATTTCTTTACATTTATCTACATTCATTTTTCCTTATTTTGAAGAAAGATTTTTTTTATTACGTATAAGGAAAGTGATAAAAAAACAGAAAAGTTTAAAATGTGCATTTGGTCGGTAATTACATACAGACTACTCCAGCATCCTCTCAAAGTTTATATTAAAGAATTAAAAAATCAACGTTTTCTTCCATTACGTTCAAATTTGAAGTTTTCAAAACATATGCTTAAAGATTTAAATCAAAATTTAAAAAAATAGTGGAGTTACAAACTTAAACAGATTATTTTAAAAAGAATTAAATTATTAACAAAATTGCACATAAGCGTGATAACAAATGTACATGAAGTACAGCACATTAATTTTTGTTTACAAAACGTTGAACAGTCAACTAAATAAACCGGAAACTGATAGCGGCAGAGTCGTTGCCCAGTTTTTCATTAATTCATATGAACACGATACGAGCCTATTAGTTTCTAGCTTTCCTATCTGCAGCAAGCATTGCAAATACATCAAATATGTGTGTGCGAGTTAAGTGGTTATACCGTGAAAGTTATCGATTCCATGATTATTGGAGAAAATAAATTCGTTGTGCGTGCATCATTTTATCGAACTTTAATCGAACAGAAGAATCGTTTTTGATAACTATTCGTAGACAAAGATCAAATTACATGAAAAAAATTAAATTAACTCGTAGATAAAATTTCCATGTTGATGGACAATGTTAACACCAATGGTCAAACAATTCTTGCGATTTATCATCAATACGTAATTTATGTCATTATTAAATAAATTTTGTCATGTTGACGCGCGTCTAACGCGCAGTAACGCCGTTTCCTACATTTTGATATTGGAATATTTGATCATAGGAAAATTTTCGTAGGAAGTTCAATATTCTATATTTTTCCTAGCAATAATCTTACTAGAAATTAATGGAAGAAAGTTGTTTTTTATTCTTTAACATAAACTTTAAAAGGATGCTGAAGTAGTCAGTATGTACCTAATTACCGACCAAATGCAAATTTTGTACTTTTCTATTTTTTTCGCTTTCTTTGTATTATATTGCGCGCGCGCGCGCGCGTGTGTGTGTGTATGTGTGTGTGTGTGTACAGGATGATGAAAAATAAGTGCCATTTTGTGTGATTAAAAAAAGAACCTGCAATACAAGTATTTTAAGTATAAGAACTATGGGTCAGCGACGCTTGATTACGGCATGACGGGAATTCAATTGAATTATTGTTATAACGTCTGCGATGCAATGATTTTATTCTCTCAATTTGACATGTTCACAATAAGTATTCAAAGTTACGACTGCCAACGTTTCGACAAAAGTCACAGCGAAAGAGCAATGATTGCCACGCGTTCTTTGGAATATTTCAGATATACCTACATGTATATCGAATGGTTTCAGATGCCTCACCTATGCGACCAGATCTTCCTCGACGTCGACTTGTTCAGAATAAATCATATTTTTTATTGCACACCGGAAGAAGAAGTGAATGGTAAATAAACGAGAGGTAAACAAACGAACTACGCTGCTTGCCTTGCAGGCGTTGACAATTCAATTAAATTCCTGTCACGCCGTAACCAAAAGCGTCACCGACCAGTACCTAGTTCTTATACTTAAAATGCTTGTATTGATTCCTTTTTTCATCATACAAATTTATTTAATTTTTCATCGCCATGTATAGGTATACACATGTTGTATATAACATATTCACACGTAGGTATATATACACACTCAGAATATTACATAGGATGTCTCCGGGTTTTCCATGCAAACTTTAAAAGTATGTTTAATGAGCTGAAATAAGAAAATAAGATTATAAATAAGATTAAACGTAAGCCCTAAAATATTTTATTAAAAAAGTCATAACATTAAATCTTTAAAAAACAATTATTCACCTAAGTTTATATACCCATCTATGCATTACAATTGAACTGATATTGGAAAACTGTTTTTCAGACAACATATGGGTTTATAGGACTAATGATTCCTATCTACAAAAAAGATATGTTAAGTCGATTACTCGAAATTATTTGTTGTCGCTTTTTTGTGATGCTGATTGGTTATCTCACTGCTTACTTCGTTGAGCGGCTGTCATTACATATTTTAACAGTTATTATGTGTATTGAGATTTGTTTTAGTAATATTGGGGTTAATAGTGTAATAGCAATATATAGATTGTAAAATTGATTATTATGCGTTGTTTCCTGTTCCGACGTTGATAAAGATTTTTCTTTTCCTCTTGGATGACTTCAAGATTGTTTCAGATAAGTTTTACTAAACACATTTTTATTATAAAACTTCTTCTTAATGTATATTTTACTAAAAAAGATTGATACTTCGTGTGGTATTTTTTTCAGGTAGCAGTTTTTGTTTAACATTATTAATATTATAATCTTTTGTAATCAACAAGTATTTTGAAACATGTTCTTTACCATGACTAACAAGAGATCCACACAAGGTGTACAATAGCTACAGCATAGAGAAAATTATCCAAGCATCTTGGCTTTCTTTGGGTCATTTTCCACCCCAAAACCAGACCGAAAATAAAACAAATATAAACAATAAAATAATAAAATAAATCAAAAATATTAAAATAATCTTGTTTTTAATTTTTGATAAATTATCCAAGCATCTTGACTCCCTTTGGATCACTTTCTACCCAAAAATTAGACCGGAAATAAAATAATGAATATAAATAATAAAATAATAAAATAAATACAAAATTTAAAATAATAAAATAAAACTTTTTTTATTTTTTGATGCCTACGACAGACATCTCTATGCTGTAACTATTGTGCACCTTGTGTGGGTCCCTTGTAAGAGGAAAATAACAGGAACGAAGTAACGATTGAAGGAATGAAAGAGAATTAAAGAGTAAATGGGAAATTGCATTAATGAGCGAGAAAAAGTCAGTATGAGTATATATGCATATATGTAAACAAAAATCAAAATCCAAAATTTATATATATATAGGTATATATATATATATATATATGTATATTTATATATATATACGGGGTATCCCAAAACACGCGGATTTCCTTTTAAGTGCGGATTCTTTAGAAAAAAGAAAGAAGAGTAAGAGTTTTGAAACAAAGAGAATTAAATTCATTGGTCTTTTATAAAATACATACATGTGGCTTCACCTTCATGTGTTACATACGTAATTGTCAGAAGCAGATCGGCAGAGCACACGT
>NW_012027808.1:45683-55290 GCF_000956235.1 Wasmannia auropunctata
TTGTTAGCAGTATTATAATATTTTGTTAGACAAAAACTGATACCTGAAAGAAAAAAGTAAGACGAGAAATGGGAGTTATCGACTTAACATGCCTTTTTTTAGATAGGACATGAGATATATGTAAGAGATATATAAAAGTAATGCGATATTTAATATGATATTTGTATTTGTGCGCTCGTGCGTGTGTATGTGTGTGTTTCAGGAGTAGTGAATAAATAGCGCGCGCTTTATTTTGTTCTAGTGTTACAATAATTGGAAACACTTTTCGTAAATGTAACCTCACCAGTGATAAATTTGATATTACATCAATGCCTTTGTATTAATATTGGCAATTTTGAATGCAACATTTTGAAATACAAATTTAAGTGAAAAATTGTTTCTTATTGATATTATATTTTTGTTATAATTTTTTAATAAAACATTTTGATCTATATTTATGTATATAATATTTTTTTTCTATTTTAGCTAATAAAACATGTTAAAGTTTGTATGAATTGGAGCTTTCTAATAAAATAATTTACGAAAGACCTTGATTTGTAAGGGTTTCCTAGATCACTGAAATCAATTCTGGCTTCAGAATTATCAAATTAAAAATAGTGGATTTAATATGGCATTTTTCAAAAATTGGTAAATATACCGATGAAGGGAGGCTGCTCCAATGATCTTGACCTGTACATATGTTATCAAGGTCATGACCCTGAGTGACTATTAAGAGGTTTTAGCTGCCGCTCGTTATTAAAAAATTATCAACAAAAAAAGTATCAAAATTAAATAATACCAATGGGGGGTTGGAGGGCAAAGCCCCCCCCCACCGTAGGTAGTGGGCGCAGGCGGGGGGTGGGGGGGGGTACAGAGGGTAAGAGCGGAGCTATCACATAGCTAATATTGATTGTAGAAACAGAAAATACGTGTTTTAATGTTTCTACTTGTTTAGTAAGGCAAAGATTTAATAAATATTCAATTTAATATATTTTCTACCTTGCGTAGAGGTCTGTCTAATCTTTTCTGTTTCTATTATTTTTAGTATATTGTAGACTCATCTATTTAGTAAGGCAAAAATTTAAAGGTATTCAATTTTAATAACTTTTTAACGAATAACGAGCGACGGCTAAAACCACTTGAAGGTCACTTAGAATCATGACCTTAACAAATGTAACATGTAAAGGTTAAGATCATTAGAGCAGTCTCCCTTCATTGGTATATTTACCCTTTTTAAATTCTGTGCGCTATATTAATCCACCATTCTAATTTTTTTAAATTTTCGACCCCAGATTCTAATAGAGCATTATCAAATTATCCCAAATTTGATAGAAATCAAGCGAACAATTTACAGACTAAAAGGGGATGACCGTAAATGGGATCGCCGATCCTCAATGATTAATAATTTTTTGTCATTTCAATAAAATCCGTTTTTATTATGTATTCTAATGCTGATCATTATACAATTGCAACAATGGAAAAAATATGTTATACTGAACCGAAATTTATAGAATGGAAAAGTTGTATTTCTAATAAAAAATGTATATACCTAATCTTTTCCATACACCCGTGCCATCATAAATAATCTAACCATATAAATTATTTTGATATCTTATGTTGATGTTTTTCTTAATATTAGAATTTTAATAACCATGGCAATGTAACAACTACTTACGTGTCATTAACTACATCGTTGTGAGTAAAATTGTTTCTTCGTGTTTCGTGTTTAATTGTGACAACCCCAGGCGACGGCAATTTATCGAAGTTACTCATCGTTGCAGCGACGTATCGTGCATTATTTACATTGATCGTCGTACACAGCGCCTTTCTTATTCATCACGAAGGAAAAGTTATCTATTTGCACATGTATAACGTATACGCACGGCATATGGAAATTCTGTCATAAATTATGTAAAAATACGCGTGGCAAGATTCGATCATATGAAACATTAATTGCCAATTAAAATATATTTGTCAATCATAGTATTATTATATGCTCGATCAAGTAAATGTAGAATCTCGTAGAATCGTCAGAAATATCCACGTGCAATGCACGCATTAATTCGTATGCAAGTACTCCGCACGCAACACATAATTGCGGGCCATACTCACTAGTCCCATTGCAAATGTCATGTCGCGCGATAAGCTCAACGCCCATCTCATGGTAAATTGAGCGACACTGTCTTCGGATACGGTGACTAATTGAATTTGAGGCAATTATGTAAGATTAAATGGACTTCTCGCGCAACTGTATATATGTATCACGTTAACTTGTGTCTGAATTGTTATTAAATGGATACCTGAAAACTGATTTGCTGATGTTAATCGCCATGAAGTCATCATAGTTCATCAACTTTTTTAAGAAAAAATATGATCCCAAATGATGGCAACTCTAACAATATTCCTCGCTAAAACCATATAATTTCTAATAGGTATATCGTAAAGACGCACATGTATTACATAGTTACAAATTATGTTACAGATGAACTACAAATTATTCATTGCTGCGCGTAATAAATCTACTATGAATTATCAAGAAAGTCGATTTGATATAGAATTGGAATCTGATGTCAATCCGTCTTCCAATAGTCGTAAGATCATACACTCAACGAGCTGTTCACATTCCCACAACGAACGTGTAAGGCCGACCAGTCTGCCAAACATACACTTAAGAAACACAGCTGCATCTACAGTAAGTTATACTTTTATCATATATTATAAATAAATTATATTAATGTTTATGTTTTTGCGTTAAAATATTAGAATAAATATTTATTTAAAGTTTATACAAATATAATATGTATATATCACTCAGGGAAATGTTTCGCTGTTCCAGCTAGAATTCTAAATATTACACTTAAATTATATCGCTATTTTTTGTATCTACTAAAAGATTGTTTGTCATACGTAGAATTTATAGTAGTAATATTCTAAGAATATATGCAAGAAAATATAAATCTCATAACCAAATATGATTGGAGTTTGGATTGGAGTCTGGACTGATTAAACGTTATAAAGAAACTTTCTTGCTAAATTTGACAAATAGTTCAGATATAATTTCTGTCTGTTATCTATATTGATTAAATATAAAACATATGTGGTATTGCAGTGCTTACTATAATCACTTATCCGCTTTAGCTAATTTTTCGTAAATAATTCTTCCTATAATTGCAAGATTACTTTTTTCAGTGATATATATATATATATATATATATATACCTATATATATATATATACACTTTTTCTGAAAGAAAATTTATTTAAAATTATTTAAAAGCGAAATTTATACATTATTTTACAATTTTAATTGACGTTCTTCAATTTATTTATAATGGCAAGAGAAGTACATTTTCTAGACGTGCTTATATCTTTAGAATATTCTGCTGTACACACGCCTGTGTAACAGCACGGACCTCCTTGCGTTTAACGACGCGTTGCATCGGCCTTGCGGTGCCGGCGCGTCTCGACAGCTTCGAGCTTCGATCCCAAAATTATTAATGCGCCTAACGCTCAAGCTCAATGCACTTTCACGTTAGTTTAAGCACCTCGACTGTGAAAGGACATGAAAGGGCCTATTTGCATCGTCACCGCCGCTTTCCCGCAACCAAGAGCATGGATCTCGCCATGGATCGTGCGCTTCGATATTTCTGCATGTCGGTGCATGAGATTCCCTTCTCATCGTTAAGGAGCACTCGAACGTATCTAATATGGCTCATTGATTGGATCGAAACACGATTGATCATCGAAAGCAAAACGAATTTGTCTCTATCCTATCAGATTTGTTGCAATTAATATTCATAATAACATAACGCAATGCTGATGAATATATTTTCCTAATTTATTGGTATTAGGTGCATATAATATAGAAAAAATTTCTATAGTACACAATTGTTTTATTATTTTGAATTTATAATTCATGATTTTCTTTTTATCATTATTTGGTATAAATATAATTTTAAATCTGTTTATGTGTATATATCTTTATTCATTAGTAAAAGCATTTTGCAGAATAGTAACGCAATAATCAAAAATGCGGCAACAAAGGGTAAATATTGTGAATTTCCAGTCATGTGTTGCAATTTACAAGGCATTAGAAAAATATATTGCGAGTATGTTAAATTCCATAATTTAATTCGCTGAGCACTTGTTCGAATTTTATTAAAAACGGTAGTGCAATAGAGTGCATCGCGGATATTAACAAATAATTAAGCTGAATGCACGAACACAAAACCGATCACAAAATAACAAGTTTTGAGTAGAATATGAAACATCGTTGTACATTTTACAAGTCAAATCGATGAGCTCATTCCTCAAACATATTTTCTTTGCCCGTTAAATCAGGGAGAGTAACATTTGCGCGATTTTAATATTTGTAATTTCCAGAACAGCTTGAGAGGATTCAATTCCAATTGTTTAAATTGTTTAAATTGTTTAAATCTACGCAACTATAGATTAGATATTCATATATCTAACAATATGTAATAAAATAAACTTTAACAAAAATAGTACAGTTAATGTTACACATAGCCGAATATAAAAACGTTATACATCTTACGTTAAAGCAAATAAATCACTTCTAATAGCTTTAATAATTAATTTTGTATAATACTGCAAGGGTTTTGAATTATTATTATTATTATTATTTTCTATTTTATTATCGTCGTAATTTTTTAGTGTTCAAATTTGAGTGCTTGCACAATACGGATGTTATTTTTGATCTTGCATACTCATTTACCTTATTGTTTTCACTACACAATTTTAAAAACTTTTCTGATTCGTTTTCCTGTGCGAATCAGAATCGAATTATACTAAATTTTACCATCAATTTTCTCGGAAGGCACGATACGTACATCGCTATCGAGATGTTCTCAGTCGGGTAATCACTGTTGTTGATAGAAAATATTTCGTCTTGTAAAAATTGAGTCAATTTTTTGAAATTTTAAATTTTCAAGTTTAAGTTATTGTAGATCATATTGCTCACAATCAGTTTGATCTATCGTAATTATACATATACTTGCGATGTTTATATGTTTATATAATTATATTATAGTATAAGAAGATGTGATAATTTCTAATTTATTTATAATTTTTTATCATTTAATAACATATTTCCTCTCTATGTCTGAAAAATTTCCATTAATGTTAGGAGCACAAAGGATTAGACGTATGTATGTATGTATACGTAACGGAAATTGATATGTGTCAACATGTACCAATTACTCACGCGCAGCAATAACGGAAGATCGCTTTAGTGTAAAGATAGCCTTGTATCCAATATTCTAATCTCGTTTTGCGAACAAAATTAACACGGTTGAAGTTATTATCTTTACATTTAGATATAGTAATAAATATTACCTCTACTTCAGATAACATAAATGTTTCTATGAAATCATATGTTGCATAAAAAATATTATGTAAAAAGATTATAAACAGGAATCAGTTATAAATAATTTATTACTAATATATTTATAACTTTTGAATTCTCTTATAATATATTTATTACTTTTGATTTCTCTCTGTTTAGCTAGATTTTACAAGCTAGATTTTAAATCGTCAATACTTGATATTTCAAAGTATGTTTAGTACGAATTTGTTTATTTATTAAGGTTGTATATAACATACTTATGATGAAATCAAAAAATGTATATTGAAAATAGGTACTAAAAGTTAGTTAAAACTATCCTCTCTCTCTCTCTCTCTCTCTCTCTCTCTCTCTCTTTCTCTCTCTCTCTCTCTCTCTGCGGTTAAAGTCATCGGCGACAATAACAAGTATTATCGCTCATCATTGCCATCGGTATGTGCCTATAATCGATATCTGTCGATATACATCAATTGTCCCATTATCTAGGCCAATTTCCCGTGATGCGATAATGCACGGATGCATTATATGCTTACTGGTGTTATATATGAATATCGTTCGCGATTTATGCGACATCATAACAGCAAACAGGCTGCAGTAAGCAAGAGGATTTCACGTTGCTGTATTTCAATTATTTTTATGCAACAATTAGATCGCTTAGTGGCAAGCTGGTCAACTGTTTTAACGCATCGAATTTACCGTATTTGTTATTTAACAAACAAACCAGTCGAAATGCAATATCGCGTGCTATCTGGGCGCAATATCTGATGATTCTTTTTGTACTTATCGTACTGCGTTGTAACAAACGTTTACGCGCACACGACCACGATGATGTGGTGGCCACATCATTAGATGTGTCTGCTATGTAAATCCGTGAACAAAACCAGGCGCAATCAATACTTTTGGCATTCTCCCCGTCGTCCACGTGACGGCACTTGGATGGCAGATGGTAACGTTTGGTAATGTGTATCGATGTGTGGCGAGAACCGTTCGAAAATGTAATTCAAAATTGAACAAAACAATGTAATCTATTTTAATGTAAACTTGAGGATTATCTATCTGTTTAATAATACAGAATAATTCTAGAATGAATATGTAATATAACACACACACACACACGCACACACGCACCACACACACGCACCACACACACACACGCACACACACGCACCACACACACACACGCACACACACACACACACACACACACAATATAATACATAAATATACATATAAGGGAAGTTTAGGTAGCCCCTTGATTAAAATTATGGTTTAAAAAAAACTGCTTTTCTCAAATTGCTAAAAAAAAAACAGAAAAATTTCGGTTTCTTTTCGAAAAATTGGTTTTTTTGCGAAAAATTGCTAAAGTAAACGATATACTGCATAATTTTTAATAATTTTTATCATATTAAAAATGAAATGGAATTCAGAAAGTAATGTAGGTGACTTTATGTGATTTATTTTAATTTTCTCGCTCAAATGTGTAATTTTTTTGTTTAAGTGAAATATAAGCTTATAATTCGTATAACTTGTATTTTATAGCATTATTAAAATAAGATACCTCGTAAAAACGCTGAAATTAATAATAAGTTAATATTTATGTTTACATTTAAATACTATATTCCTTGAGGTGAGAATTATTTATTAAATAAACTGTTTTAGAAAACGCAATCTTAACAACTAGTGTAAAGATTAATTTAAACTGATATTTATATTAAGTATTTTTAAAGAGTTTTGATTATTAATGATAATTGTCAAGAACCATACGTTTTATTTGAAAAATACATTAACCCTGTTTTTTTATTTATTCTTGTGTAATTTGCTTTTTATTTATTTTGTATTTAACATTATCAGCAATAAATATATGCTTGTTATAAAATTTTAAAATTTCGAAAAGTGTATCAAAATGTTGCAAATGTGAAATGTGATAGGTTTTACGAATATGTACGTGAAATTTTCTGTTGAATTTTTCTATCCCTTAGGAAAGAAACCGAAAAAATCCACGGAAAAATTGAAAAAAACTAGTTTTCTTTCCAGCCTTTAAAACTATAATTAAAACTCACAAAAAATATATAAATAACAGATTTTAACGTTTATTTTCACACTTAAGTTTGACTTTAGAACTTCTTCAGTCATTTTAATTAAAAAAAAATAACATTTCTCAATAATTGTAATAGTAACAATGCGATAATGTTAGTCTCTAATTTTAGGCAAAAGAAAAAACGACGGGTAATCCCAGACATACTTCTTAACAATGATCTAAGCGTTCCAGTAATTAACATTTGATGAATCAATATCAACACAAGCTTCGTGAGCCCAATCTTTGCATTTATAGCATTAGATTCAGTCTTCCTCAAAAGCTTTCCAACATATAATACATTCTGTATTATTATTACGATCTTGATGGGAAAGAGCCTGAGCAGAAAAATTATCGTTACTGCTTCCGACAGATGTCGTAGGTCAATGCACAAGGAATTGTCGTGAACGTAGCCGACTACGCGTCGTAGTCGGCAAGGCTACGTTAACGACAATTCCTTGTGCGTTGACCTACGACTACGATTTACGTCTACGACATTTGTCGGAAACAGTAACGACAATCTTTCTGCTCAGGCCCTGAATATTTTTTTTTCTTTTTAGTTTTTTATTTTTAGTGATTTTACCGAATTGCATTTGTCTCTACGCATTGTGTTTCGACGTGACGCTTTGTTTTTGTTTCTTGCTTAATTGCTGAGAAATTTAAATGTCCGGAGATACCCGCCGTCCGGAGCTACTCAAAAATATCTTTTTTTTTTTCAAGTATATTTTATAATAAAATTTAAATCTGAAATAGATACTCGGAAAGGAAGATATAGATAAAGCAGAGAGAACTACGTAATCGATTAATTAAAAATAATCGGTCATTAAATATAACCATTCCGTAACGTTTCAATATCTTTTATGTGGGATAAAACATTTTAATTTTTTTCGCAACAATAACTTTTACTTAAGTAGATTTGCTAGCACAATGAGATATTTTTTATCACAATATTTTCATAAATTTAAAAACATATTTTCATCTCGTTGCAATGTAAGCGGATTTTATCCGTCTTATTTAAATGATGCACACGTACATACATTATGCTTTTTTCAATAGTAAAAACATTTAAAAAGATGTATTTAAATTGATTTACACAAAGTGTTATCAGTTGTAACGTTGGTATAAACGCTAACTCAATCGACTTATTAATGAATAATGATTATACCATTTACGGCACTAGAGATTAAGAAAATTAAGTTATTAACTCTATCAACTTATAAATATAATTATATCATATTTACGGAACTAGAGATTACGAAAAATAAGTTGATAAAATAAAAATGAAAACTTTATTGAAATAAAATAAAATCCAAGATAATAAATTATATTTCTATACTTGTTACTTATTATATGTATTTGTCTCATATACTTATTATATTTTATGTTTTTGAAATTTCGTTAGATTTGATACTATAAATATCTTTAGAATTACATTGCGTTTTCAATTTTGTGAAATATAACGATCATCTAAAAATTCGATTGAGAATGCTGTCTCTTTACAAATTTTATCGGTATTGTAAATATTTGAATATTAAATATAATTTAAATTTTTGCTCCTCTGCTTAAGTATCGCATTACTGAAAACAATGTTTACTGCACTTGCCTTTGCCGCGACTATTAATGGCATTTGGAAAAATTGTATTGCGCTATGTATTTCTGTCGCGTATACGTACTCGAGATTTGTTCTTTAGAGTATCATGAACAAAATGATATCATATATATATACATATATGTATATATGTATAATTATATGTATACATAAAATTAATAAAAGTTTTTTTTATTGTCAGAAGTAACAGAAATAATAAATTTAAATATAGGTCAATATATATGTATATACATTTATTTATTTAACATTAAATATTTCTCGCCAATTATAAAGCCCCATCTACATAAGTCGCAAACGCATAACGCAAACGCAAATGCGGAGAAAAGAAAAGAAAGAAACGTCAAAAAAAAAGAAAAGAAAGAAAGAAACGTCCGCGTTTACGATTTATGTAGATGGGACTCAACAATATACATAAGTATACATTCATTTCTTATTATCATATTTAGAAAACTTTTATTTACTGATCATTTAAAAGATAATAATAAATAATAGAAAATTTACGTTAAAATATGTCGCAAGAATTTATTATTTATTATATTATTTAGAATTTATAATAATATTAGATCGGAAGAGCACACGTCTG
>NW_012027808.1:55310-68942 GCF_000956235.1 Wasmannia auropunctata
ATTATATATGGAACTTTTTTTCCCGGGAAGCCACCGTAAGTCGAATTTTTATATGTTAACCCTCTTTTACTCGAATTCCGATAAGTCGAAAACTCTATAACTCAAAGGGCTTTTTTCTCTTCTCTTGAGATTCGAGTTATCGAGGTTCGACTGTACTAACAATCATTGCTTATTAGATTTTCCTCTTGTTATCTTGCCCATCAATTTTTGCAAAATCAGAAAAGTTACGGATCTGATATGTAAATGATACCTACCGTGTCTCTTTCATTGTTGTCAAGTTGCAGGAGCTACAATATTGACTTTACGACTTAATCTCATTTCGGATAAGCTACAAACCACTATCCGCGGCTACGTACTAACTTTGATAACCTCTGATGGTCCATTTAATTTCCTTTGATTTATTCAGCGCGCGCGTATAGTGTATGAGAATAATTTTGCGATAAATTTCAGATGTTTGTCGTAATGCGCATGCAATGGCATATATAAACACATTATAATGATATTTCTACATCGGACTATCCGCAGCTATGCTATATAATAATTAATGTAGTAGTAATTACACGTTTCATAAAAATTTAATACTGCAAGCGTTTATACATACACGAATGGTACAACGCTTGATACTTGCATTTATCTATGGTAAGTTTATGTATTCCCGCTTCTAGTTATTATGAAAATTTATTTCCACGCAAATTCACTCTTGGTCATAGAATGATGCTTTAAAAGAGAAAGCTTCCAGTTAATTGTTCTGCCAGCTGCTGTTTCATTCATTAAAATGAGAAAAAATCGCTTTATAAACGATTAATTAAATACTTTTAATGTTTAAATATTTGTGGAAGTATTGTCGTTACTCGTTTATTATTGATTAATAATGTTTATTCATCAAACAAATGAATTGGTTGCTCGATCTCGATGTCTAGATGAACAATTGGTGAGCTCATTGAAAGCATAAACATATTAGAAAAAGACAACCACAATTAACAACATTTGCTTACGAAATTCCTGTCAGTAAAACAATTGATAGGTAATTATGAGTCATTATGATCATAAAAACGCGTAATGCGTTGTTCCGTAGTGAAATTGTCGAATTTTTTATTAAAAAAAAATTTAAAAATATAAAACATTTTTTTTTTCAACTAGTTTTTATCGAAAAAAATTTTTATAATTTTGTTGAAACATTGAAACCTCTAACATATATTTTTTTTTTTCAAAATCGGTTCATCCATTAAAGAGAAAATTTATTTTATCGATTTTTAATTTTACCCCCATAACTTTCATAAAAAATTTTTTCCAAATATAATCTTTTCCAAAATTCTTTCTTACATCACTGCCAACTTATAATAAAAATCTCGATTGAATTTGTGCGGGAGCAGCGCACACATCCTGCTATGTCTTTTGTAAGAAAAAAGCTTCTCCACTCAAAAATTCAAAAAATTATGAAACTTTAGCAATAAATCAAGTTATAAAATAATTACCGCTCGTATGTATAAAACAATAAAATAGAAAAGAGTTAGGCCAATAAAACGAGCAAAACTTTTTTGGTTGATTAATTACTACAAAAACTGATAATTTAATAATTAACATATTGATGGAACGATTTCGGCTTACTTAGCCACACAGTAAGACAGACATATTTTTCTCGCTTTCTGATTCCGTTGGACACGATTAGTTTTAGCCATAGCTTTTATTCAGTTAGGTTTTACATAAAAATATTTCAAGGATTTAAATTGTTAATAAAAATATATTCTTAAACGGTCTTAGACTTCTCAAAATATGGAAACTCAGCATGTTCTTGTTATGATAGCATTGAATTTGCTCAGCTTCTACTTGTTTAACACACCGTTACTATACATAAAACTTTAAGGATCAGATAAACGACGAAATTCACACAGATATGTATACGGGGGATTAATTAGACATTGTACCATTGAATGACGATTTATGATGATCTAAATTGTAGAACTGCGACAAATGTAAGACATCTGCGTCGATAATGCCAATTTTAATTATAATATAAAGTATGATGGCTGACGATGGCTAAGTAAGCCGAAACGTTCCACTAATTTGTTAATTTAGCAATAGATGTTTTGATATGTAACACGCTATTTTATGCTGTCCGATTTATGCTGTCCTAAAAGGATAAAATCAACTTTTAAAAGTCCCTATATTTTTTTGTTCTTGAATTATTATTCAACAAAAAAAAAGCAAAATTTTATTTTAAAAGTTTATTTTTTTATGTTTTTTGATTAAGAAATTTTTTGATTAAAAAACTTATTAATTATTCAAAGAATTATAAAAAATGTATAAGTAAAATTAGAACTTTCGATGATAATTTTAATTTAGGAAGAATTCCAGCAACAAGAAAATTTAGTATATTACATATCAAAAAATTCCTTATGTATTATCAAAATTTCTTATTTTTTGTTGATTTTCTGAGTTGGGGAGACGGGTCCGTCTTCCATTGTCAATTATAAAACATCTTGCACCTTTGTGGCCAATCATTAGTTCTATTACGCGTAGCTAAAATTTCATCATTTTGCAGTATTTATCCTTAATTCCTTTTTACGCCACATTAACCGGGTACAAAGTATACATATTTATTAAATTGTTAATATTTGGACATAAATATACAATGAGTTTTTAACAATAAGATTTGATGATTCTATCTTCTACACGTTTATTACTTTATGTTTCGCTCTTGCGTCATTAAACTCGCGTATACGATAATTTAAATTAGGTATCGTTTTTTGACTCTGATCAATTAAATCCCGATTAAATTTAACGACATATTGCTGTAATAACGAATTACAGAGCGATATTCTGAGGGAAACAGTCAACAATAATTATCTTGCCTTTTATCTCGCGAAACAATTACTGCTATGTAATATCGGAATGTTGCATACATTGGGAATAAACGTGACATTTTCAATATCTCTTTCACAAGTGAAATATGAGAAACGATATGGAGCGTATTACACACAGGCAAATCTGCCTTGCGGCTTGTCATTATAGAGTGAAGTCTTTTCATATTACTTTGCACGACAAAGTCTTATACCTACTTTATATGCGGCAAAGACTACACTCATTTCAATTTAAATTGCTCCATATAGGAAGGTTTAACGTTTCATGCTATGTATTATTAATATGTTATATTATCTGAAAGAATTGTTATCGGAGATTGATTTTTAATTCGTTTTCTCTTTGTGGCTGTATCCGTAACGCTATGCTTATTTATAAAGAGTCAACTATACTGCCATCTTTACGCAACACATATGTAAATATTATATTGATTAATACAAGGGTTTGTAAAGAATACAAAATACAAGGGTTTGTAAATTTCAAGTTGTAGTTTTAATGTACGTGTACATTATGCTAAAATAAGATGTTTTTATTTTAAAATGAATGAAAATAAAGCACGTTAATTTCGTTTATTTTTTGCGTAGTTAACAGCTGACTAATAAATATATGAAAATAATTACGTTCTAAACAAGACTTTTTACATATTTACTTATTTTGAAAATTAATATTAGGAAATTATAAATTTAATTTTACGCTAAAGAGTTATTGCGTTTTTTAATTTATTGTAATTTCAAGGTCCTAATGCAACCTACGCGATGGTTGATAAGATGTGTTTGTAGAGATAAATATTTCAAGAAACTCATTTATTTAAATAAATAATTGTTTTTAGTTTTATGGCACCGTTAAGTCTGCAATTTAATACTAGCTCTTTTTCTTATTTAAATTTAGTTCGTATATTTTATATAAAGTGACCAGTTTTGTCGCTTGTTATATTATTTAGAGCGATTGGAGATTTATCGGATTTCTACGAAATTATTTGTTTCTAAAATCAGAACACCCAATCTTTTATTCTAAACAGATGAACATTCTTATGGGTTGAATTTTTTAGCTTTTTCAAATAATAGAAATGTTGTTAAAAAATTAGTGTTGTGATTTGAAATATATAGAATGGCCATCCGAGCATCATTGTAATTATATTCTATATACTTCTAAAATAATATATTTTAAGCATCCGCAGATAAAATTCGTTAAATTTGTGTAAATCACTTTTTAAGGTTTGTAATAAAAGGTGCGGAATTTTTAACATTAAAAAAATTATAAATCAAACATATATTAGGCTATATGCGAGCCAACACGGATGATTTTTTTGGTGAGGTAATTTTTTTCGCAATAAATAATTTTACAGATTCGGGGGGTAGAAAATATAGATGCGCATAAAAAAAAGATTAAATCATTAATCGATTTAATTTGTTACAAGTTATTCCGGCCTCATGTAATGAACTGCGTTTCAAGACCGACGAATTGCGGCGCGCAGTTTGCGTGTGGTTGGATATTGTAAAAAGAAATTATTACACACCGTCATCTGTGTTGGCTTGCATACGGCCTAATGTATGTTTGATATATTCTAGTGAGCTTATGTATCTAAATTGTTTAAAAATTATAAAGTCCGCAGGATATAATAAAAAATTCTTTGCATCATCTAGCTGCCAAAGAAAAAATCTTCATTTTTCTTTATCTTAAATGCAGATTGTTTTGTAATTGTTTTCGAATACCTTAAATTTATTTAACCTCAAAATTAAATTTTCATGTATTTTTCAATGTAAAAATATTTTGTATTTATACAATTTTTATATCTTATTGAAATAGGGATTTTTGAAATGAGTTATTCACCTTTTTTCACTCATTTTCTTTACTTTCTTAAAATCAACCTCTTACAAAATCGAGACATAATATAAGATAAAGTTGCGATCGGAATGATCGTATCTAACTCGGAAAACGTTGATACGAATCGATCAACCGCTTTCACATGTTACTTTTGTTCTGTACAAGTTAAAATATTTTCACACATAGGGTACAGCGGGGTAATTTAAATAATTTTAAACTTTTTGAACAATTTCTCAAAAAGTAATAATTTTATCCTTAAATTGAATATGTAGCAGAAAACTCACATGTTTAAAGAATAATTACCCAATATATGAAACATTATTCTTTAAATCCTGAGACGCAGCGTCATTATCCGATTTACCCCTACAATTTTAACGAAAGTCAATTTTAAGGAGTAATTTGAATAACAGTGAAAATGAACATTAATATTATAATAATATTAATATTATAATAAAAACCAAATTTTATATTTAAATGTTTTTTTGAACATTTTATTATATTTTTCAAATCAAATAAAACACAGATTAAGAAGACATAGAATAAAATTAAATATAAATTAGAAAAACATAAAATAATCATGTTAGTCTCATTGTCAGTATTTTAAATACAACGGGCATAAAACTTTTTAACATTGATATTATAATAAAAGCAAAACATTATATTTATCTATTGTGTTTTAAATATTAAATTGCACTTTTCAGACAAAATTAAACAGAAATTAAGAGTAAGAGAATCTCTGGCTTCGAGATATTTAACTCTTTCTAAAGTTTTCTGAAATGCTACTAAACACAGTAGGACGCCCAATAGAAGTTCTAGGAACATCATTTCCATTATATTTGTTTTTGTTTAGATTGTACTTTTCCGTACAAGCTCGTGTATGAAACATGAAATAATTCGCAGCTTCTAACCCAAGAGACCACATCATCAATGACAGCTGCAACGTTAACGACTTGTTGAATGTTCTCTTTGTTCCAATTCAATCAAGCATTCTTTTTTTATAATGCTTAATGTCTGATATAATGAAATTTATCTTAAAACAGCTGAAATATAAATATTCTAGAGAACTGAATGCGTTATCCAAATTGCCCCACAAAAATTTATTCAAATTTCCCCGTACGCCGACTTAAAAACATTGTAATATAGTATTAAAACAACTTAACAAAATGCGCCACTAGTTGACATGATAATTTTTAATACAGGCAGGAAACATTTTTAGATTATATTGTTTTCATAGTTTTTATGTAGGTTCCATAAAAGCTTCAGACAGCAGAGTATATTCTTATAAACTACAGTTACAACAGAAGTCTCTACTAACCTTGCTTAATATAAAATACTATATTGTTTCGTGCGGAGCCTCGGCCGCGTGATCTTCCGCGAACTTTCTGTTATTCGGATTGTGTTATTGTCGATTTTGGCTAGTGAGAGGCTTCCAAATTCCTTTCGGGGCCTCAGTCTCCGTTCGATCAACGTCGTCGTCGCATCGACATCGCCGTACGTACGCCGACTGTGCGTTCGCGGAGAACCGACGCGTGGAGTCGTGTGCCGACCGCACGCCTGCGCTCTTAATTAGTTATTATTCAGTTCCCTTTCCTTTTTTGTAAATTTATGTGTGACAAATAAAAAGTGCATTGTCGAAGCAAAGCGGAGTACGCTCAATCTACCGATCGCAAAATCCAGCATCCCGCCGATGCGTCGTAAACAATATAGATCTATAGATTAACAGATATTCTTTAACAATTATATGAATATGTAGACCAAAGTATTCTCTTTGTTGCTAACCACAAATATGAAATAAAGCGTCTCTTGTTTTTCTGAAATTCTTGCAAATGCTTACTATTATCCAAATTTTCCCACTGTTCAAATTACCCCGCTGTACCCTAGCATTACTTATTGCCAACTATGTGATTCAATTTAATATATACATGCAGTAACATTAATTAGTTGAAAAGTTGAGGCGACTAACTAAATAAAATCAAAAGAAAAAAAAGCAAACTGATACAAGCCGAATGCTTTCTTTTTTTTATTAATTTATGTTTATAGTTTATGTAATTTAACTCATAATAATAACTTAAGTTATACAATTTGGTGGAGATAGCAAATGCATAAAACCTCGTTTATATGATATCATAAATTGCTTTTTCTATTATTTGTGAAGAATTTTGTAACACGTTTTATAATTTAAATTCGAGTACAAAAATTATTATGGAGCAGTTATCAGTTTCCGATTTGATCCAGTTTTCGGATAAAGAGAAATAGTGGAAATATGTTCTTTACATATAGTCTGATCGCAACAGTTTGATGATGTATGCCGATAAGAATGCGAAATTATATATAAATATATTTGCCACTTCGTGGTACGAATAACTGCAATAGCAATTGTGCACATAAAAATAAAATATATATCGACATAAATCTTACATAGCTAGAAACTCTATGATATATTCTGTAAGAAACAAGATATTCTGTAGCATCTCACGAATAATATTGAAAATATAAAAGCTTGTTACTAAAATTTTATTCTTTCTTACAATTAGCTAATTTCAACTCAATTTTCATTTCAAGATAAAAATTAGTTTTAAACTTAAACTCAAACTTAAATTTTTTTAAATTTATAATTTAAAAAATCTTTATCTATTTTAATTAGCATATAAAACTTAAAATTAATTATTCAAAATTAATGTAAATGTTAATTTATCTTAACTGGCATTGTAAGTATTAGTTACAGTTTGAAATTAATTTGAACTTTATCTTAAGTCTATTAAAACTTAATTTTTAAACCTTACTTTCGTAAACTGCAAGCGTAAGTAAATTAATAAGCCGATTGTTCCTTTAAAATTCTCCTTTCTTTCTTGAGAAAAGTATATTTGAGAATCTCTTGTAATTCTCGTAATTCTCGCACATATGTGAGCTCGTTGCGAAAACATAATGTGAAACCTTAGCACACATCTAGACTAGCTCGTCTACCTAATGTCGTGATAAAGCTTCTAAATTGATCCTGTACTTTCGTCTAATAGCTAACTATCAAACTACAACTGGTAGACTTATACGCAACCAACACGCATGCAATGTGTTTTGTTCGAAGTTCTATTCTGCCATTCAAGAAGAGAAATTTCTTTCGTAGCTCTAAGAGCTTGATTCTTTTTTTATTAGTTTAGCCTTTAGATAAGATATCGATGATAATAAAGAACATCTCAAAATGCGCATAAAAGATTTTTCTCAAGAACGGAAAATAGGCTCCCATCATAAATTCTCGGATTCATTGCGAAAAGGCAATAATTCACGATGTTCAGTCATTTATATCCTTTTAAGTCAAATCGAGAGATTTATAAATCCAATCGAAATATAGCGCTCCCAGATGGAGTCTAAAATCAATCTTGAGTGCGCTGCTACTACAAGATTTTGGAAAATTTATATTAAATAGGCAAGGAAACGCGCCTTGCTCGATAAATTGCATCCACAAGCAAGCGACTTAATATCAGTATACAGAATGTATTCTGGGTAAAAATAAAAATATCTTAATGTTAGATCTTGCGACTGGATGCCAGAAAAGTGACCTCAAAATAGATTTCAGCAACAAGATATTCTAAATTTCGCAATCGACAAATATTAAGAGGTCTAACCATCCTAAAATTTTCAAAAATTCCATTTTTTTTATTAGATTTTCTGAAAGTTTGAACTTTGAAGAATATTTTAAGATTAGAGATAAGACAATTCTGTAATATTTTGTAATATAAAAAAATCGTTTCGAATTTTCTTTTGCGTTTTTCTCGAAAATATGTTTTCCAATACGGGTGTAAACTTTTTTCAGAAACTAATAGTCCGATTGACTCCATTTTTGACAGGCATATTTCTAAAAAGATTGTCTATCGTGTTACGTAGAGTTTTTTTGATATGTTAATCCAGTTGTTTACAATAAATTTTTTCAGTTTGTATTTTGATGTAAAAAAATTTTTTTTCAAGTTGATCTCCTTTTTACAATTTTCAAAAAAAATTTCTACGTAACACGATAGCCATATAACATCTGTTTATAAAAAAGTATTTTGTTTTTTTATTTCAAACCACTCCCCCTGCGGAAATGTTACTCCCGTCCGATCCTGACGCGGCGAAGGAGCTTTGCGAGAATTGTTCTGCAGCTGCCTACATTTTTAGTTCAATCTCTTCGAAAATTTTCAGATTTGTAGTTTTAATGTTGTGTATTGTACCCCTAAGATATAAATTAATACTACGCAGCAGTTAATTAAAAAAAAAATTTAATTTATGCTTATTGTAGGCCCAGTCAGGGTGGTTAGATCCTTTAATCATTACATCAAGTGCACATAGGTTACATTATTATCTAAACTTCATGGAGTTTTGTGGGAGCTTTCTAATAAGAGACATATATCGACAAGACTTATTTTGTTTTTTAATATTCAATGAAAGACTGAAACAGAATGATTCCTGTGTCGATGTATGTTTTTTGTTGAAAAGCTCCCAATGTAAACAAGATTCGTTATAGTGGCAGTGTTAAAATCGATATTTATCGAAGATCACCGGTGTTGATACACTTAACAACTTGAAGCTGATTCTAGAATGCTAGCATTCACTGGGAACTTATTTATTGTTATTTCTTGAAATAGTTTTCTTTAATAGTAATTTAACTAAATAATAAATTACAGAGATTTAAATTTGACAATACTAATTGTGTTTTCTAAAATTATTCTAAAATACGAAATTAGTTTTGTAAAGTTTAACTTTGATCTCCGTAATTTGTTACTTGTCGATTTTTTAATCAAGTTTGTCGTTTATCTGTCAATTTTTAAAAATGAGATAATTGATTTCAATTATTTTCTTATAACCGGCTTAAAAATTTGTCTTTTAAATAGAAAACTAAGTGATTATTTTAACTATTGATTTTATACTTCTTTTCTAATTAAGTTTGCCATTAAATCTATCGAATTTTTCTATTTAAATGTATAAAGTTCCTAATTTAATGTATATTTTTTTTAAACTAAAATTGTTTTCTTTTAAATAAAAGTATATATATTAAAAAAAATTATTAATAGAAATTAGTCTTGCATTTAATATTATTGAAGAAATATAATTTTTTGTACTTGATATTACCTCTCTACGCAATATACATATATTGCCACGGAAAAATGCATAAAGTAAGAGGAAAATATATAGAAAAAAAGAAATATATGGTAAATACAGAAATATTGCAACAATAACTTGCAGGGATAAAGGCGGAAGAATTGATTTTGCGAAATTGACTCTACCAAAGTAAACACTATATCGTGTGAATGTAATCCATAAATATACACTGCAAGCTGCAATCTTTATACGACAACATTGCTGTTGTTGCCAAAATTGCATCCTGCTACAGTCGAGAATTACGTAATTCAGGTCTATATAAACATCCGCGATTCAAATACGATTCATTGGAAAAATACGAAGTTAGAATATCATCTTGAAAATCTAATAGAATATATTTAATGTTACAGTGCCAAATAATGTAGAAAATAAAAAATATTTGCATGAATAAATAATCTCAAACGAACTTTCGCTTGACAATTGAATGATTGCTACGATAATGTACGTTTAAAATGTAAAGACGATATTCTAAGAACAATTCTAAAAACAATTCTAAGAACAAGAAAGAAAGTTTTAAAAATTTAACATTATTAATGTGGTTGAATAGATTCACAAAACATGAAAAAGTTCTTAAGTTTTAAAAGTTTCTCTTGCAAGAAAAGTCAGGAGTTCCTGTTTGTCTACAAAACGATGGTCTTTATTTGCACACGAATGTTCTGCGTGCAATATGGTTGGTGTGCAATGCTCTGTATGCAATATGGTCGTCTGTGTAATGTGCTGTGTGCAATATGATCGTGTGCGTAATCCGGTCGTGTGTGCAATGTGCTGTGTGCAACACGGTCGTATGCAAACGGAACTACAGGCAATCGTATTGTAAATAAACGGAGTCCTCCCAAATCTAAAAATAGCTTTCTCCCGATTAATTTCTTCAATAATATTGACTATCATCTTTTCTTGAAAGATTTATTCTTATAATTCTTAATTGTGACTCTAATAATATAATTCGTTTCAATGATCATAATATTACAGCGCATCGATTAAAGATAACACTCATACCGGTATCGTTATTTAGTTCCAATAAAAATGTGCATTCGTATTTCCCCGAGACTCTTTCCATCAGAATTAATTGACAAACAATTTAAAATCATATTCCATTATCCATATGATAATCAAAATTTTATTATGTGACATTGCAGAAAAAAGCGGGATTATATGTATAAATATGGCAAATTCTCGAAAGTAATTAATCCATGAAATATATAATACATTATATTTTTGTGAATGTTTTATTTATAAATCAACGTTTGAGATATTTTAGATTAGTGGGAATCGACGCGTTAATTATTGCGTAGTATTTCTTAAAAAAAAAAAAGAAAAAATTAACCTTTGTAAATTATATACTTTTCGATTCTGGCTTGGCCATCTTCAGCAGTATAAATCTCATTTCAGTCAATTTAATTCTGGACGCTTTGAAGTATGAACATTTATTGTGACACTTTTAATACATGAACTTCTTGATTTTATAATTTGACTATAATCAGTAAAGAGCGTCTAAATATTTATGTTATCATTGCAAGTCGTGGGATGACGCTATCTTGAGCTCATTCACTCATTACAATGAGAGTCTGTTGCCGACTGAAATTGACTGTATTTGAACTGAAATGAGATTTATACTACTGAAGATGGCTCCAAGCCAGGGTCGAAACGTCTAAAAAATATATGATTTTTTATTAGCAGGAGTTATTAAATTATTATTTATCGCTGAAGAAAGTCCGAATGAGGTCAAAACATATGATGTAAAATATTGAATAAATTGATGCAACAATTTTTTACGCACTAAGTCCTGCGTTTTGACTTATATTGCCTAGTTTATTGATTTATATTGTTTTTAAATAAATATGGTTTACGGAAGATTAATTTTTTCTTTTTTTTTTTTTTTTTAAGAAATACTGTGCAATAATTAGCGCATCGATTCCGACTTGAAGTATCTCAAATGTTGATTTATTCGGGGAATCCTATAAGTTAATTCTACTATGAATATATTATACTATGAATTAATTGTTTTTTATTTTATATATACATATATATATCGCGTTTTGCTATATAAAAAATTCTTATGATTATAAGAGTCTTCATGTTTAGACATATATAATATAATGATCAAATCAGCTATTTTTCCAAGTTGTAAATATATCTAAAAAAAAAATTATAAAATAAGGTACGCCAATCAAATAAAAAAATTTCTAATTATTTAAGAAAAAGAAGTTTCTCTAAAATAGATATTAATAACACATTGAAACATAATTCTTGAAATGTTTAAATAAATGTAACTGTTGGATTTAATATACTTGGCATTTTTATAAATTTTAATAATTTACATGTAAAAAATGTTACTTTTATTCATTATTATTAAATTATTAATAATCGCGACGCAACATACTGTAAAAGCGAGCGCAAGTAAAATGTAAAAGAAATTAATGTGAGAGAAAGAAATTTTATAATATCGCCATACGTTTCCATCTCGAATGTGAAGTAAAGATGCAGTAGCAGCCATGTGAGAATTTTACAACAGTGCTTCTCGGATTTCCGAAGAATGTGAACAGCTACCGCTAGGTGCTAGACAAGTGATATAACTGTCGACTCGAGCAGGCGCCACCGCGAAGTTAGGAAGAAGAACGCAATCTCGAGTACATTTTACTATTGATGTTATCTGCAAAGGCGAATAATGCTGTGCGAGAATAAAGAACTGCTTAGCCCTGAAAGAGATCTTTCGTCAATGTTTCAATTTTGTGAAAGCCGGATTATTTATTATTCAAACTTCATCATAAAAGACACGTATTATCAGTGAAAATCTGCTGTATTCTTTTAGTCATAATTGTTATACTTTATTGGCATTTTTATTACTATTTTATTCGACAATCTCTATTATCAAACTCTTATTGTAATTCTAATTTATATTTTTTATTTAATGTATTATATTGTACGTAACTATGATTATACTGATTTACATATTAAATCGCAATTTATAAATTCAGCCTATCAAATACAAATTCTCCAGGAAAATTTTATTTTTGCAATACTCTTTTTATTACAAAATCAACATTGATAAATGGTTAAATTGCGACATTTATCATCTCTTTCGCTTGAGAGCGGTCAATGAAACAGGCAATTTAAAAGACAGCAACGGAAAAGTTATAAGGATGATGATCGATGTGCAATTTCCACTTTCAATTAAACAATCTCAGAGATGTATTTTTAATTCGTATCCTAGTATTAAGGAGGTATCCTAGTATTAAGGGGGTATTCTAGTCTAGAGGCCAAATTTTTATGCTATTTTTACGAATTTTTAAAAAAAAAAGTATAAAGTTTTTTGAGACGGGGTTTTTTCCTACATATTTATATATATTTGAAGCATATTTCAAAATATTTGTATTTAAAAATAACTATAAATAAGCGCTGTATACAATATATACTGAGGTCATGAAAAAAAAAGATTGGTCTACAGTACCCATAATTCCGGCTGTTCTGTTCATTTAAAATAAAAAAAGAAATTCTTAATTAGTATAAGTTTGGCTATAGCTGGTACCAGAACATAAATAAAATATTAAAAATTAAAAAATTGATATCATTTTGAAAATTAATTTTAGATTTTTACCATTTTTTTCAACTTTAAAGAGTTGTAAAAATAAAAAAAAACATACATATTTTGACCTGATCGAGGTAGGAGCTATAGCCACGAGTATGCTGAAGATGTGTGCACAAGCCCGAATTGATTGATCAATTGGTTTTCGAGATATTATGGGTACCAATTTGAAAAACGTGGTTTCGAGAAAAACGGGTTTAAAGTTTTTTGTACATGATCTGTCTCTTATACACATC
>NW_012027808.1:68962-70214 GCF_000956235.1 Wasmannia auropunctata
GTTTAAAGTTTTTTGTACATGATTACATAGATTGAGACCATTCTCTCAAGTGCTGTGGCCGGTATTCATAAGTCGGTCTTTATTTCAAAACCGTTTTAAGTAATGTCTTAAGATGCTAATACGGCTTTGTTATTGGCTTGTAACATCTTAAGACTATACTTAAGATGATGTCAAATATAAAAATCGATTACGAATATCGGCCTTTGTTAATTTTGCGAATCGGGTTAAATCCTTTTGCAGACATATTTTCCATATCAAATACTTGCAAAATATGTAAAAACAAAAAAATAGATTTTTCCGATCCGCTAGACTAGAATACCCCCTTAAGAATAATTCGAGCCTACGGGCTGAACAGCGGGTACCAAATCTCATGTATCAACGGCATCCTTTCTCGTAAAAGATCGAAGGAAATGTTCTATCACAAATCCGTAGAGTGCTATAAAAGAAAAATCCTAGAAGGAAATGAGGAAGTACTTGCACGAAAGATAACTATCAAAAAGATTTCGAAGATGCTCTTCTTTCTTTCTCATTCCTTTCAACGGGATCAACAAGGTTTCGATGATGCACAAAATCAAGAATAACAGATGTGATGTCTTACGGTAATGGAAATCGAATACCTAATCGGATACGTGCAATGTCTCGTGGATATTAAATTGAAACAACCAAGATGACAAACAAAATAAAATTAATAAAAGTCATTTCTCCAGCTAAAAAACTGTAGAATAAGATACACCAATTTCGAACATTGTGTAATTCTTAATAAAATAGGATTTTGAAATTGATTTTAAAATAAGAAAATATCGAAAAGACCTGTTTGAAGAAACATTTATTTTGCCAATAAAAAAGGGGGAAAAAGGAAGAAACAAAACTTATTGTCAAATCAATAAACAGAATCGAAATCAACATCTATAAGTAAAGACGAGAGTGATTTCTGTTCATTGAATTATTGCAAGATCTCGTATTGAAAGATAACTGGGAACGATGTCATATAATGCCTAATGTTACGAAGTGTAAAGAAAATAAAATAATTTATTTGTGAGCAATGTCAGTAATTAGGACTGTTACTTTCACCTACTAATTCGAATATTCGAAGCTTTGAAGTTAACTTCGACCTTTCGAAATTTACCTTCGAAGCTTCGAAGCTTCGAAGTTTCGAAGAATACGTTCGTGCAAATGATAAAATTATCCAAAAAATTTACAAATATTTATAATAAAAAAATTAATATATATGTATATAGGTATATATATATAT
>NW_012027808.1:70613-82860 GCF_000956235.1 Wasmannia auropunctata
TGTGTGTGTGTGTGTGTGGGTGGGTGGATGTGAGTGTGTGTATGGGTGGATGGGTGGACGTGTGTGGATAGATGAGTGGGTGTAGGTGGATGAGTGATTGTGAGTGAGTCGGTGTAGTGGGCGCGCCTGTTGTGTTCTAGTTATTTAAAAAATGGTTATAACTAATCCTTAAATCATTTTTTGCAAAATTATTTCTGACAATGTTGCAAGACAGATTTTTATAATGTACTTCTTACGTTATATTTTATTTTCTGGTTCTATTTTCAATTACTATTTTTTAGCTAATCTTGCTGGACGAGCTATTAGGTCTTAAATAATCTTAATAATTTAAGACAATTAAGAAAGTAAAAATATATAAATTTATTATAAAATAAATAATATAACAAATTAATATAATTGTTTTTCATTAAATCTTCCTCAACATAAAACAATCTTAAGAATAGACAATTTAGAAAAATCAATAAAAACTATTAAAATTACGTACATTTCAATTTAACCACGTAATTACAACATTAAATCGTTTTATTTTAGATTTTGTCGTATATTTTTACAAATATGTACCTATCACGTTACTATTACTATTGTATTAAATTAATAATTGTATAATTTTGAATTTCGAAGGTTCAAAGTTTAAGATATCGAAGTTTCGAAGTTTCGAAGGCTTCGACATTTGAACTTCGAAGCTTCAAAGGTTCGAAGTTCGAATGTCGGAGCCTTTGAAGGAAATCACCAGCCCTATCAGTAATTTGAATTCAAATTTAAAAAGTTACTTTGACCACATCAACAATAATCCCTTTTAATATTCGTGTATTAACTAATTCAGATCGCAAACTTTTTAAATCACAGAATTTCTAATTAATGTATTATATTTACTAAATAATCTATTATGTATTACTTTCAAAAAATAAAAATATATGTTAAGAATTTAAAATATAAATTTAATATATTTAGAATTAATATATATAAAGTAACACCTTACTCTACTTTCCGCGTATACAAAAATTTTTATATATTTAAAGTTCTAATTATATTTATATTTTTAATTTTTTAAATATGTATATTATATATATATATATTTCTACATTTACATAAAGTTCTATTATTAACATAAAATTATTATAATAAAGAGCCTCTAAGAATATTAGGCTTTAAGATAATAAATCAAGAAAATGGAATTAAAATGCTTTTTTATGATTTTCGTAAAAATGCTTTTATACTTATTGATAAATAATGTTCATTTATTACAAAAGAAAAAACGTGAAAAAAAAAACGTTTCGACCTTTGGTCCTCTTCAGTGCAGAAAATTGACATTATTATTGATTCACTTCGCTCGCAAACTTCATGAGTCCAATTCGCTCCTTCATTCGAGGTAGTAAAATCAAGAGAACTGATGTGTCAATTTGAATAGTGTCATAATTGTAACCATTTGAGAGTCAGACAGATGAAAGAAGAAAAAGTCGAATTCAGACATGAATAGATATGAATAATTTCCATATTAATGACAGAGTGTCAATTCAAGATTATTATATTACAATGCACTTTTAAAACGATCAAAAATTTTGTAAATTAATCAGATGTAGTGAAGTAATGCCTACGACGTATGCGAGCCGACACGGGTGTTGGTGTGTGTAATAATTTTTATTGTTACAATATTATCCAATCACATACAAACTGCGCGTTGCATTTTTGTCGGTCTTGAAACACAGTTCATGAAGTCAGAATCCACTTGTAACGAATTAAATTGACGAGCAATTTAATATCTTTGATGTTAATATGTGCATCTATAAGAATTCCCTCCCTAAAATCTTTTAGTGAATTAAAATGAAAAAAAGAGGAAATTGGATATTTAAATTTCATAAACAGTAACAATCTATACATTTATAATGTAATGTAATTCACATATATTCCTTTTATTTTATTATATAAAATTACCTTTTTAAAAAAATAAAAAACAACGTTTAGTAAACGTCAATACATGCGCTCCCCGCAAAAGATTTGATGTAAAAAATTAAATCAGTCTGTAATTATTACTAAAATTAAATATAACTTGTACTTGTGTCTATGTATATGTATTGTGTCATACACAAAACTTGACGAATAAGTAATATAATAAGAAACAATTAAGATCGGAAAATGTCAACACGGTACAAAGCGAATCTTGGTGCTTCCATAATATTCTAAAGTGGGTATTTTTACAATTCTCGGTTCAAATATACTTTACATTTCATGATTTATCATAATATTTAATTATTAATATAATAATGTTTTGTGTTATATTATTATTTTTTATATTTTTAACTAGTAAGCACTTAACTTCAAAAATAATTTTACGATATTGCATGGTACATTCAATTGCGCTATTTTGTCAAGAATTTTGTTGCAAATTGTATAAAACGGTCTTATTGTTTTTATCTTAATGAGATTGAACGTACATATCAATTTTAAATTTAAACAGTAAATTAATTCCAAATATTGGCCCAAATTTCAAATTTTTCTTTGTTTTATAACTTTTACAAGAAAAAATAAAATCTCATAAAAAAGAGATTTTATAAAGACAAAAAATGTACAAATTCCAAGTATATTTTCTATTTGCATTACGCGCTACACTTTAATATTTCGTACAGCTGTGGAAAACATAGCAATTTTAAATCTCAAGAAAATTGATTACGTTAAAGTCTTCTGCCAGAAAAAGTAAATAACTTATAGTCAGATTATTAGAAAAAAGTGATTCAATACAAGAGTGGCTATATTTTGACGAAGATAGTATTTAATAATATTTAATTTTTTTAATACTTTTTACTTTGTAAAAATATTTTTTGGTAGAACTTTTTTAAAATATTTCATATTATATTATACAATTTTATTATAAAACAAAGATTAAAAAGAATAAGAATATTATAATAAGAAATGTTAAATTATATAATAATAAGTAAGTTTTATTTCATTTTAAATATTTTAAATACTAAACATTTTTTATTATTGGTCTCAACTTTTGACTGGCAATGTATGCCCTGCTTTGTTTATTTACAAAAAATAAACTGTTTAAATATTTTACCAAATCGAAATAATCGAAAAAAAATTTCTGTTCGATCAATATTTTGCGTTGCTTCAAGAAATTTACATAAAAAATTGCGTTAGAATAACGTAAACATGGTACAGGCAAACACAATTGATACTCGTACTAAAAAGAATAATATAAAACAAGATATAAAAAGGACAATAGATATAAATTCGCCAAAGCCGAGAACGAAGTTAAATTTTGGATACTTTGTTGCGTCTTTTAGTGAATTCAAGAGAAAATAGAACGTCTGTCTGTACACTATCTGTGTGCACTATCTGCGGATAAGTACATATATCAGACGTGCTACTTTAAACTTCAAAGAGCGCTTCGAGTGAAAGACGTCGTCGAAAGCACTTTCATATCATTCAACGTCGAGCACTGTATTACGTGCTTCAACAAAAAATCATTCTACAAAAGTATTGTACAATACAAGACAATTAGACGGCTATTTTAATTCAAATTAATTAACAGGTGTTGCTGAGGAAATATTTTACTCGACAAAATTTGCCAAAATAGATAAGAAAAAATAATGTTTACAATCTATTTGTGTAATTAAATTAGTTTTATGAATATATGATAATTCTGCACTTACTCAAAGTTTATAAAATTTTATGTTTTTTAATAATTTTCAAACAATTTTACTTATGAATAAAATAATCTTACGTAAATAAAAAAATGTACACAATAATTATTTCAAAAATCACAATAAAGAAAGTAGTAAATAGGTTGTAATAGATTTTTAATAATAACTAGCAAATACTACTTACCTATTAATTTTATTAAAAACAAAAGTTAAAAGTATTGCGTTCTTAATCCCACGAATATTCTTAAACGTTATATTTCGCTTTTCATCCCTTATAATGCAAGAAAATGTATCAAAGAGCCCGGAACAAAGATGAGATGCTATCTCCGACTTATCTTATAATTAAAATTCTGTTGTCTTTTATGAGACGCAAAAGTCAAAGGCAAATACTATCAGAATTTAACCAAAATGATAATTTCACATAAATCAATAAAAACGTATTGTTAATTTTCTTTCCTTACATTTTTTGTCTTTACTGCTAAATCAGTCAAGTATCCTGGCGTGTTGTTACAAGATGTGCTTATTTGATTTATTATTTTTCAAAGAATCTCTCGACAGATATGGCAGTAATATCCGTCTATACCGGCAAGAGAAATAAATCTCTAACGAGTTTTTCTTCTCACGGGACTCGCCATTCGAATGAATAAGATCAGAGTTGCTGCTGATTGAATATCAACTTGAATACGCGAATTGCTCAAGATTTATTATTATATACAGTAGCGAGCAAAGAAATGCGCGATATGAGTTTTTCATTTTCTAATAAAGATATTGATGCTGTTTTTGACTGTGTTATTCAGAAATATGCAGATTATGTATTATACGGAAAAGATTTAATTGTGACAGACATATTAAAGGAATTATTATAAAAATTAGTGTATTCAAAAATCATGTATTTTGCTAACTCTCTTTTTTTGTTTATGTTTATACTAAAACTTAAATCAATAAAAAGGCAATTATAATGTAAAAATATGCATTATTAATATTTAGTCGAACCACCGCGAGCTTCGATTAGAGCGTTATGTCTATTTTGCATATTATCAATCAATTTGTCCATTACAGAAATTATTAATTTCAAAAATATCGATAGATATTTTTGTTTAATTTTATATCATAAAGCTAAATTTGTTTTAAAATATTTTCAATATATTAATATATATTAATATTATAAAAATCTGTTATTGAACAATATGGACAACAATTATGTGAACAATACAAAATCGTTATATATTTTTACTTGCTACTACTACTGCTACTGCTACACACACACATACATACACACACACACGCGCGCGCGCGCGCGCGCATATATATATATTTATATATATATATGTTTATACATAACAATATAATATTTTTCAAAATGTTAACATTAATTAATATATATTTACGTACATATGGATATATAAAAGAACAAATTAATGTTTCATTAAAATATCAATAATCTTTCTGGAATTACAAGGTCTGGAATTACAATTTTTAATTGATTAAACAAGCGAAAGTCATAATTATGTTATATTTCTTTAGTCGCATGACTATTTGACCAACAATAAGTAAGAAAGCAAATATAGGTACGAACATGTTTGTCCGTGATTATCTATACGAACTTATTTTTTATTAAGCAATATTAACGAAATCTTGAAATTGTTAATTAAAATAGAAACAGAAGGCTAATGAGAGTTTTCGGCGCGGTAAGTAAGGCGCATAAAGTCTTGAAATCTTGTATAATTAAAGATCTTTATTCCATACTTGTTTACTTCGTGTTTAAAACACCAAGTAGCAAGTATGGAATAAAGATCTTTAATACAAGATTTCAAGACTTTATGTGCCTTACTGTAAGGCCGAAAACTCTCATAGCCTTTCGTTTCTACTTTAATGAATTTTTTATTTTTTGTCCTATATATCGTATGTATACAGTTTATAAATACTCAAAGAAGAAAAAAGAGATAGAATCTGAATACTATCGATAACTGCATTTACATAATTAGACAGATATGCGAAATTGTAGAAGCATTTGATAGATGATCAATGACCATTATAAGCAAATAGATACAATTGATATAATGATTTGATGAGCACGATATAATTCGTAAAACAAACATGGTATTTTCGTATTGTGGATATATAAACGGACAAACCAGAAAACCGAAACTAAATCCAAAATAAAATTGATATCTCAGTCAAGTAAATGCAAAAATATCTCGCTTTAACCACGTAATTACATATATTATTGTTATAATTATCATAAGCGTTGCCGACTATTATTGCCACTTTACATGAGTTTCCTAACAGCACTGTATATTAATAATACTTCGTAATGGACACGTATTGATCGGACGTGCATTACGTAATATTACGGCAATGTATTGTTCACGAGAATGTTGCATTATATCGTTGTCATACGTAGGATATTATACAAACAGAGGAATAAATAAAATAGTAAGTAATTGCGTATTTATGTATACCGTATATAGGGAAATCTGAGAACACTCGATTTTTCTTTTGATTTTATTAAATATCTAAAGAAATAAGCCAAAACATGTCGCATCATAGATATTTTAATAGTATATCTAACTGTATTGGACAAGTTAAAAAAATAATAATGATTTGTAAAGTAATTTTACTTTTTAGTAAAATATTCAAAATGTACCAAGTGTTACCTATTCTAAGAGACTTCGATCTAGTGGTTTTCTCGATTTTTATTTCTTATAAACAAATATGTGGATTTTTGTTGACTATGCTTGTATTTATCTTTACAACAATCAGTCTTTTATTTCTTTACAGAATTTTAATCTAATTATAAAACTTGACAATTTAATAAAAAAACAATTAAATATATATGAGAAAAAGCACTTTTAAAAGTAAAACAACGTGCACTATATTGTCAAATACCGGCGCTCAAAATAACATTTAATGTTTCCTGCTGTTAAGAATAAACAAGCTGACAATGTGAAAAATTTAATCTTTCCATTATCGAAATTGTCAATAGTAAATTAATTACGGCTATGCGCATGCAAACCCTGTGTGTAAGGGGTAAAAAACATTTTACTAAATACAACACAATATACAATGTATAATACATATATACAAATTTTGATTAATCAACAAGTTATCAATTATGTAAATTTCATTGCCGACGACCATTAGATTCAATCAGACGGCTTTTAAACTTTAAATGCGGTTAAGCGAGAGACTAACGAATGCGCTTGTCACATATAATCACACTGGAGAAAAGATTGATAAGTAAAATCAAGTATTTTTACAGCAGTTAAAATGCATTAATTACCACATAAGTATCAGTTAATAGCTATTAAAAATAATTTTTAAAACAAATTTCGATCATGCAATTATTAATTTAACTCACGTCGACAAATTATTTATTATTTTCTCGAATGTAAATAATAATGAATTATTTTCTCAATTTTTTTTTAATACAATAACATAAAGGAATAAAATCCGAAAATAAATTCAAAATTTATTACAAATTAGGACAATAAGTATCTTTAGTTGTTACTCTCTTATCCTCTTTCTTTGATCCTTAATGTATATTTTTGATATATGTAATATTCAATTAATTAAATTTTTATATAAGATACATTTAATAATTATTTAATTAATTAAATATAGTTTTAACATTTGGCACATAATGCGATGTTATAAAATGGAAGTTTCATGATTGGATCGATTAATCCTGTACAATTTAATTAATAGATAAAATATCAAATTTTCTATTGATGACGGGAGAGCCATCTTCCAGCGAGAAAAGGCCAAGAAAATTATTTGAAGAAAATTATCGGTTACAACACAATGTATGCATGAATAGTCGTTTTTTTTTTACATTTTATCAAATATGAAATCTTTGTGAAACTTATTTTTCAATCATTTTTTTACATTATTTGGTAATTATATTGCTAAAATTTTAATCATTAGTTTCAATGTATGAGACTGAAGAATGTTTCTACCGCGATGGCTTTAGATAAATATGTATATAATCTCCATCCAAGTCTGAAGTTTCCATTTATCATATAGGTACGTACGACGTAAGGAATTAAATCACTTATTGCATAGTCAATTTTTGAAACGCGTAATTTTACAACATACATACACGCATATATGCGCGAGCACGTATGCGCACAAGGAAAAGAGAAAGGGTGAAAAGAAAGGAAGAAGGATATACGCACGAATATGTATAAGCAAGCGTCGATGACACATTGATCGCATAAAACAATGCTCATGCGAACAGAATGCTAGTTATTAATAATGCTTGCGCGCGACGTACACTGATTACTGGTCAATATTTAACCGTAGCTTGCTCGCCATGACGATTTGATGAATAAATCGTACCTTTGATAATGGTGGCAATGTAATTGCGACGTCCATTATACAATTATTTACCTGTCGATAAAGTTCGCCCACGAATTAACCACACGCTATTGTTTGTAGCTATATTTGAACACTACTTCTCTCCTTCACACATTCCTTCTTCTCCTTCCAGTTTTGCAGTTTCACGGTTTAACGTTGCGCTCAAATATTACGACGTCGCATAATAAATCACTACATACGTATAACAAGAAAAAAACGTATACATAAATGCGAAGTTTCTATACAGTTATGCAAAAATTATAAACTGTTTTACATATACGAATTGATGTTTCCTTTATGTTTGCAAAAATGTGTATTATAAAACAATTTTGAAATAAAAATAGAACTCTACACCTGATAAAAACCTATTAATCTCTCCGAATACATGCGACACAATTTCACTTCGTCATTATCGTAATGAATCGCTCTCGATAAACTTCTCCAGGGGTTTCAGAATGATTACAGTTTTATGAAAATAATTAATATCTAGAAGAATAATTGTTACATGAACAAAAAATAATGTTAAGCCGATAATTTTAAAAGTAACAATTAAAATAAAAAAAGATACAAACAAGTAGAAATATACAAGTAGAAATATTCTTCAGTCTAATTGTGAGCTGGATTTTAATATGTACGGAAAAAATTTTAAAGCAAAAATTACTATAATACGGTAGGAACTGCGGACCATCAGGTAATTATAAGTTTAAATGCTATAGCCAGTTTTTTACAAACAATAATGCAATGTAATTTTTATATTTTCTCTAGCAAAAATTTTTATATTAGAAAGGTAAAACTGGGTAAAAGTTAGTATTGTAAAGACAAGTAAAAAATATCCCCTGAGTAAATTTTTATTGCATACCATAGTAAAAATTAACTCTTTCCACTATAGAATGTGGCTTGAACGCCGGTTTCACAAAAATTACTGTATTTATGTGACAAAAATTAGTGTTGACATATAGTAAAAGTTATTTCAAAACAGTTGAAATTCAACAACTTTCGTTGTTAAAAACTTATGGGGAAGGAAAATAGACTCATAGAAAGTAGGATAAGTATTCGTTACTTATAAGAACCAGCAGAAGCAATTAAACGCTGCAGCTGAAGTCACACAGCTCAACGAGAGAGAGAGAAAAGCTTGGCTGTAGTCGATATTAATATTATGTTTAGTTAGTGCTGTGTCACTTCGTATCGTGAAGAAAGCAAAAGAATATGTAACCCAGACAACAGATGGTCCAAAATTGGAACATAAAATGTGTTAAAGACGTCGATATCTTAAAAACATCTTTACGAGAAACGTCTGAAAGGTGTTTATAAAAGACGACTTAAAAACATCTTGTGTCCCGATTTTGGACTTTATGTTGTCTGATTGTGAGAAGTATTTGATTTGCAATTTTTATGAATCTTGGAATTCTTTCAATCTAACCAATAGATGATACATAATCTATCATACGTTCAATAAAGATTATAATAAAAATTATAACTTTGACTTACAAATTTTTACTATGTTAAATATTAAAAAATATTAAATTATAAAATGTTAAGATGATTAAGTTAGTTTTAAATTTTACTATGTTGTGTTGTAATTTAATCTATAAAGTCGTGGTCCAGCGATAATATAAAAAATAGCAAAATGTTATTCAAAATTGTATTAAAACTTAATATTAAAATTTAAATTAAAATTTTCTCCGTGTAATAATATTTCAATGAGAATTTAAATACATGTCCAATTATGTAAATTGCACGCCGATTTAATTTTCAATCTTGACATGCAATCCTAACTGAAACTAAAATAATATTATCAAAATTAAATTGATAAAAAATTTAGTGATGATGATCTTAAAACACTGTAAAAAATTTATTGTAATAGATAGTTGCAACCTAGTTAGCGATCGAACATGGACTATCCTACAATCCGTGATGTGCCTCTTTCGATTGCTAACAATGAGACTTATATGGTGATATTAATCACAATAACCAGTAATTCAAATAGAACATAAAAATTACAATAATTTCATTATAATTACATAAGGACATCATAACTTTATTTGTCACTTATAAATAATATAATAATGACATTATTATGACATTTTTTGACTTCTATGTTCTATTTAGGAAATGTTAAGATAACATTTTATAGATGTAAAAAATAACAATTTACTTATCCCGTGGTTGCTTTGTCCTTTTCGATCATCTTCTATTTCTCTTCTTTTAAATTTATTTGTTATAATTGCATATAATACTTGCAAAAACACGATTAATTATGATCGCGCACATTTAATCGAGATAGTCACACTTTGCACAGCATTTTTGACGATAATCGCATGTGACTAATGCATTTTATTGTTCAAACATTTCATTTTGTGTTATCAATCCAAAGATTATTTATTTATGAAAGATGAGAGATAAGATCAGGAATAGAAAAATACTGCATAAACTTTTTCGGTGACAGAGATGTCTGAAGATGATAATATATGCATGATGTTTTCCTCTAGGAAGGAAACGAGCGAAAGGCAAAGTTTAAAATTCGGGAATGGAACCAGATGGATCGAAAAGCTTCGAAAACGGAGTGAGAACATATGGAGAGAATTATTCAGAGAAAAAATAATAAGAATGTATATCGTTAATTTAATGGAATATAATTTAACCAAGAGAAATGAGTTCTTCTGTATATTTTTAACATAAAATTTAATGATGAAATAAATCTAAAATTGTTAGACTTGCAACTCATTACAATACACTGACCACCTCAAGAGAACTAGAAAAAGAATTAAAGTATAGAACTACGCGCTATGCGCAAAGCTGATGTATCGTCTATAAATACAACATAAATATAGTATATTAAAATTACATTAGTATACGATCGAATATAATACAAAAATAATATAATGAAAAATGATAAAATAATAACGAAAAAAATAAAGAGAAGAAATTTGTGGAAATTTACATGTTTACAACGTAGAAACAACGAAAATACTAATTAAGTGTGAAAAGAATCACTACGAAAGGAAGAAAGAGAAAAAAAGGAAACAGCGCAAATTTAAATTTATGAGATTGTTCGATAAGTTTTGCAAAATTTCTATGGTCCCTTTTCAAGAAAAGGGAGATTTAAAATATAAATCGTTCATTAAAAAAAAAATCAATTTATTAATAATGTATGTAATAATAACAATAATAATAAATCTTTCTTTTCTAAAGAAATGGTGGAAAGATTAATTAAAGAAAAGGGAAGGGCAGGACGCTATGGGTCTTTGGATTCTAACGTCAATTACCTTACAATCTGTGATAGCAGAACCTATGGAAGGAGCTGCTGCTGTGGACGCTAACGTCAGTTAGTTAATCCGTGCTAGCAGAATGGAGGGAAGGAGGTGCTGCTATGGACCTGGATGCCAATGTCAGTTAATTAACTTGTGGTAAAGGAATGGTAGGAGGAAAAAATAAAATTTTTAGGACGAGTTATTCTTTAAAATAAACTAAGCATTAAAATATAGATATTGAAAGATTTTTATTTATATTAGAGAAAGACAGAGGAAAGAGAAAAAAAAATCAAAAAAGGAGAAGGCACCTAAATTAAAACACACTACTCTCTCAAAAAAAAAACAATAACTTTATATTATAGTCGAGCATTTTTTTGCATAAATAATCCTACATATGGATAGAATCATCTGACAAGATTATAATTCCACAGGTGGTGAAAAGTAAAAATCATTGCACTGATTTAATTGGACTTGTGATTCATACATGCACAGACTGCTCTGAATTGACAAAAATTGACTAACATAACTAATTATAAGAATTGATAAGAACTGATTATTGAAGATTGTAGACTGACTAGAGAAGAATGGATAGTCTACATATGCATATGTATATGAATGAATGAATTAAGAGCTTTACCTTGAGATTGATTTGAATTATATCATTAAGGAATCAGGATGCTCGCTTAGGATTAGATTATCGTGATGTATAAACATTGTTAGATTTTATGGTATTCTTTGACGTATGACGCGATAGACATCCGTTGACAAGTACACGTGCAGTATCATACAGCAAAAAATAGTTTACTACTTAAGGGGGAACACCACTGCAGTGACAAGTTCAAAAAAATTTTTTTTGTTGCATTTTTATAATGTTTGAGATTTTAAAAATATGTCCCTAAAATATTATATTGAAATTCACAATGGAACTATAGTAAATATGTAATAAAATAGCACGTGTTCAGATATATACGCCCGGCCGCGTAAAACTTTAAA
>NW_012027809.1:0-1143 GCF_000956235.1 Wasmannia auropunctata
CGATTATTCGACGCAAAAGCGTCGGAGTGTGAAATCGTTGATTAACCCGATAAATTAATTGAGTGCTTTTTAACCGTCGAAGTGGCAGCTCGCGACGAGTTAATGCCGCGTATAAGGACCGATGGATTCAACGAAGATCAAATCGAAGCCGAATCCGCGGGAGAAGGCGAACTTCTTGTCGGTGTTGCTTTGGTGGTGAGTTCGCACGACTTTTCCGGATCTTTAGACTCATTTACAACGAGATTCCTCGGGCTCTTTGCGAAATCTGGAGGTGTCTAAGCGCTTGAATTCGCATTCAAACGTTGAATAATAGTAACGTAGTATAACTAAACGTAGTATAACTAAAGATTTGTTTTCGATTCTTAGATTTACGATTAACTGGATTATAAATATCGAAACAGCTGACTAAAGCTTGTCTATGATTACAATTACTTTCTTGAATTATAATTACACTTCCATATCTCGTACATTATTACATACATTTCAGAGAAGTTAAATACATTATATTACATCTAAGAAAAAGTTCGGGTATTTAAAAAGTCGATAATTTTATAATAATTTTTGAATAAATATTTAAACATCTGTAAATATATTCGAATGATTAAATATTTGATGTTATCATATTCAACTTTTGAATTACAAGGATTTATTGCGTTAATAAGTATTTAGATGTGAGAAACAGCTGATTCGTAATGACATTTCAAAATGCGTGCTGTAAATGTAAGTACGTGCTGCTTACCACGTAAAACAGATTTTTACCACAAATTACTCTTTATCTTCACGCAAATTTACCTTGTCTTCAAAGATGACGCTGCATCTCGCGAGGCTAATATAATGAAAGCGCAATGTCATGCCGCGAAACATAATTCCACACGAAGTTGTTTCTAATCCCTTTTAATTCCGAGTTTTGCCGTGTTTTTATCGTTATATTATCTGCAATCTAACGCTACTTGGTAAGCGAATATCTAATTTTCACATATTGACCCTTGAAACAGGTGGACCATTAAGATATTCAGAACAGGGTACAAGAAAGTTTTAGAAGTAGAAGACTTATATGAGCCTCTGAAAGCCGACCGAGCGAAGCTGCTCGGAGATCGATTAGAAAAGTGAGTATTGAAATTATGTCACAAAAAAGAGAAAAAA
>NW_012027809.1:1236-15896 GCF_000956235.1 Wasmannia auropunctata
ACCGTTCTGCGCCATGGTCGAGCTGGCGCGTAAGCTCGAACTTCGAGTGGTCACCAAGAGTTCGTACATCCGCGGCATCTACATGACCTTCAATCTCTTCACAACCCGGATGGCGCTCTACTGCACCCTCGTCGCCATGCTGGCGTTCGGTCCTGATATGACCGCCGACAAGGTCTTCGTCATCTCGTCCTACTTCAACATCCTCGCGCACACCATGACCGGCATGTTCGTCCGCGGTTTCGCCGAGTTGGCCGAGTGTATGGTAGCCATACGCAGGCTCCAGGGCTTCCTCATGTTCGACGAGTTCCAGGGCAGCAACGTCATCGTCTCCAAGGCATCCTACGCCAATATCAATTCGGATGTGAAGCGAGTCTCCAAATCAGATCTGCCCTACATCGACGACGACGACGTGGAGACTCAGTTGGATCAATCATGTAGAGAGGTCCCGGATGAGAATAGCGATCACAGAAAGCCTAACGGTCTGATGATTGTTGCCAGCGACTTATTGAAGAACGACGCGAATTTTATTGGAGGTAATGATTCAAAAGTCAAAGAATTTTAGAAAGAAACATAATTTATGTTTTATACATATGTTATATACATATTTAGACGACGTAAATATAAAATCTTTAAAGGATATATTTCAAATTTAACATTCATTATCATAGACATACAATTTGAAGAAAAAAGCAGTAATTACCTTAACAAAATAATATTTTAAAGACATTAAAACAAAATTAATTTTTATGATATCTTATAAAGATCTTTGGAGTTTCTAGAGATGTTTAAAAAAATTTTTTAAAGTCTTGTAAGATATTTTGTGTTGCTTGAATATTTCCAGTTCCTTTTTTAACATTTACTATCAAGAAACCTAACTTGAAACAAAATTTTACTACTTACAGAGAAAAAATCCGTTTATGATACGAACAACTGGGCCATTAACATGATTAACGTTACTGCCAAGTGGGAAGAGAAACAGTCAGAGAACACTCTGGAGAATCTGAATCTGGAAATAGAAAAGGGTAAGCTGTACGCGGTAATCGGCATGGTGGGCAGCGGCAAAAGCTCGTTTCTGTCCGCGATTCTGGGAGAGATCAGCCTGGCGGGAGGACAGGTGAAGGTCAACGGCAGCGTGAGCTACGCCGGCCAGGAAGCCTGGGTCTTCGGTGCCACTGTTCGACAGAATATACTCTTCGGACAACCTTACGATCGCCAACGGTACCAGAAGGTGGTCAAGGCTTGCGCCCTGTTGCGCGACTTCAAGCAGTTTCCGCAGGGCGATCTGACTATGGTGGGTGAGCGGGGCAGCTCGCTGTCCGGCGGTCAAAAGGCCAGGATCAACTTGGCCAGGTCCTTGTACAGGCAGTCGGACATCTATTTGCTGGATGATCCTTTGAGCGCGGTGGGTAATTGAACGAGCCAATAATTTACTCTGATTCATTCTTTCAAGGGTGATGTATAATTTGTGCAATTCGAGTTTGATGAACAATAACGATGCGGAATTTTGCATTTCGAACGTGAATTCTGATGAAGCATTTTTTGTTTGAAATTCCAGGTGGATGCACATGTCAGCAAGCATCTATTTCAAGAGTGCATTCAGAGATACCTGGCCGGTAAAACGAGAATCTTGGCGACGCACCAGCTGCAGTACATAAAGGGAGTGGACGCCATTATACTGCTCGAGCAGGGAAGAATGAAGTACTTTTCGCATTATCAAGATTTATTGGAATATCGACCTGAATACGGAATACTTATAGCAGCGGACAATGAAGCGATTGACGACTCGTCCTTAGAAAAGAGTATAAACTTACGACGACAGTTTTCCTCCTCGAGTACCAGAGTAAGTGAAACTATAAATACAAAACAACAATGAATAAGAAAAGAGTTTTGCAAAATATAATTTTTATTTTCTAAATATTGTTTTTAGAGCAATTTGAATATATAAAATATATAAATATAATAAAAAAATTAAACCTGATCTTTTACAGTTCTTGTATTTAATATTAATAATAATATTTAAATGAAAAGGAAAATAAATTTGATTGAAGATAAGAATGTTAACATTATGAGGATAAAATTTCTTTAACAGAGTCGAACTCCAGAAGCTAGTACCGGCGGTACCGACGACGAAGACGAAGACGAAGATCCCGAAACATTGAACGGCGGTCTCGAGACAACGTCGCGCGGCATAGTTAAGGGTCCTATATTTATCAAGTTCTTCAAAATTGGTGCCAACTTATACATGGCTGGTACCGTTTTACTTCTGTTCATCATCACGCAATTCATCGTCAGTCTTAATGATTACTTCGTGCCTTTCTTGTGAGTATCAATGCCTACATTATCGGAAACTGTTTAATTGATTGAAGAAATATTTACTGTAACATTTAAATAATTATTATATTATCTTTTTTTATCTTTTAATATCTTGGTGAAAAAATTTTTATAATATATTATAATATATTTTTAAAAATATCTTTAATTTATAAAGTTTTTGAAAAAATATCTTAAACTTTTTTAGACTTTGTAACCCTTCTTCAGAAATTATAAAACGATCGAAATCTTAGAATATTTCAGAATTTATATATATGAAAGATTTTTGGAAAGCAGTAACCTTTTTCTCAGTGGTTTTATAAGGTGTTCTAATTTGTGTAAAAAATCTGAGAAATTTTCTAATAATAATAATTAAAATTGTATGGAAATTAGAAAATTTACGTGAAAATGCTGAAGAATTGTATGAAAAATTCTAAGAAAAATTTTTATTAGAGATTGACTCAGTTTTCTTAAATCTGTGTCTATTATATTAACTTTTATACACTCGCGTATTTAATACAAGCATTTAATATTAAATTAGCAAAGATATTTGAAGCACCTTATACTATTTTTAATTGTTTCCTTTATCGTTCAATAATTTTCTTTTCTTCAGAATCAATTTTGTGGAAGCGGAAAACTACAAAGCCAAGGAGTTTAGAATGAATCAGACGGATGACGTTTACATGAACGCAACAAACATACACGAGCACATTACCCTTGAAGACGAATCGGCGATGAAATATGTCTACATCTACACTGGCATTGTGCTGGCCATCTTTTTTGTTGGCATCACCAGATCGTTGGTCTTCTACAAAACGTGCATAACATGCAGCCAACGTTTACACGATATGATGTTCAGCGCATTAATTCGTACAGGAATGCGATTTTTCGACACTAATCCGAGTGGCAGAATACTCAATCGATTCTCCAAAGACATGGGCGCGATCGACGAATTATTGCCTAAAGCGATTCTGGACGCCGGTCAGATGAACATGCTGATGTTAGGATCACTAATAGTAACCTGCGTGGTAAATCCCATCTTCTTGGCGCCCGTCGTGCCCATCAGTTTGCTATTTTACTGGATCCGGAGGGTCTACCTCAAGACCAGCAAGAACATCAAGCGACTGGAGGGAATTTGTATGTCTGCCTTCCTTATTTAGATTTCAGAATTTATCAAAATTTTGATTACACACACACACACACACACACACACACACACACACACACACATATATATATATATATATAATTTTGTTGTATATATAATATTGAATATATTTGTACACATGATATACTTATTATTTGCTGTTTAATATTATATGCATATAAAACAATACTTTCCAAATAATATAAAATTAAAAATTTATTATTTTCTGTATACTTTATTCTTATTTTCGATATCTTTCTTATTACTTATTTATTTTAAAATCTCATTTTCTCATTTTGTATTTTTAATTTTTTTTCCCATTATTATTTGATTAATTATTTGAAATTTATAGTGTTTTTTTAGTTGGCATAAATATTTCCTGAAGAGAAGGTTTCTTTACCGAGGATGCTTCTTTTGTGTTTCAGCACGCTCGCCAGTATTCACTCACTTGAACGCCACGTTGAACGGTTTGACAACTATCAGAGCATATTGCGCCCAAGACATACTCAAACATGAATTTGACAAGATGCAAGATGTTCACACGTCTACCATTTATATGTATATTGTGACCAGCACAGCATTTGGATTCTCTCTGGACATGTTCTGTTTTATCTTTACTTCAATCGTCACTTTTAGCTTCTTGTTCAGTAGCTGTAAGCATCAACTTTTCCACAAGTTTCTCCTAATTTTTCTCTACGAACAATTCTCACTTTTAGATATGTATTTAAAAAAAAGGACACGAAATATCAGTATTAATTTTTAAATGAAAAATATGTTTTTTGAAGATTATATAACAAATAAATAATTATATCTAAAGATTTTTTAAATACTCGTAATACTTAAAATTATTAAATAATTTAATGTGCTTAAAAGAGTTGAAGAAAAAAAATTATTTATTGCTAAAATTATGCATAAATAAATATATATTTTATAAAATGGAACATTGATAAGCAATTTCAATCTATATCTGACTGAATGAATAAAAATAGAATTAAATGGGATTGTGTATGTTGGGAATCTTTCAGCATTTTCCGGTGGCGAAGTCGGTTTGGCCATCACTCAGGCAATGGCTATGACCGGGATAATTCAGTGGGGAATGCGACAAAGTGCGGAGGTAGCGAACCAAATGATGGCGGTGGAACGTGTACTCGAATACATTCAACTCCCGGCAGAACCGAATCTAAAAGACCGGGGGGCCTATGTGAAAAAGAAGGATAAGAATCTGGCGTTGCCGTCTAACGTTCCCAAAACCTGGCCCGACGAGGGTTGTATCAAGTTTAGAAACGTTTATATGCGCTATGCGGACGAAGATCCGCCTGTCCTCAAGGGCCTGAGTATAGTGATTTATCCAGGGGAGAAGGTACGAGTTTTGCGAAGAAATTTTTGTAGAAACAGATGAGTAGAAAGAAGATGGAAAAATTTTATCTAATTATTATTTTAAAATTATTTATTAAAAGATTAAAGAACTTTAATTTTATTCGGAACTTGAGATAGTCGAAAATTCTTCCTGACTTTTTTCAAAGATAAATTTTTATTGATCGTTAGAAAATTAAGTAAGTAAAGTAAATAAAGTAAAGAATGATAAAAATTTGAGGAAAATTGATAGAAATTAAGAGTATTTTTAAATTTTATTTTATTTTATTTTGAGAAGTTAAAGAGTTTTATCCAAATGACGTAAAGGAAGAAAATTATATATATTAATATACAGATGTGTATAAAAAATAATTTGGGAAAAGTATTCGGATATTCTAAAAATAATGATACCGTCACGCAGGTTGGAATTGTCGGAAGAACAGGCGCCGGGAAATCGTCGCTCATAGCAGCATTGTTCCGATTGGCAAAGGTGGAGGGAATCATCGAGATTGACGGCGCGGACACGGGTTTGATAGCCTTGGAGGATTTGCGACGTAAAATATCCATCATCCCTCAGGATCCTGTTTTGTTCTCAGGTACTCTGAGACGTAATCTAGATCCTTTCAACGAATTTCCTGACACGGATTTGTGGGAGGCACTTGAAGAGGTTCGAATAATTTCTAATTAAAAAAATAGACCTGTGCTTAATCGAAACGTAATGCTGTAACGTCAAAAGATCCTACAATTCCGACATTTTAGCTCCAAAGATTTATCTTAAAATTCCAAGTTCCAAAAATTCGAATAAAATTCCATGATCCGGGATTCTTAATCCGTGTACCATCTAACTTCAAGTCACATGGACAGTCCTGTAAGATTATTGAATAACTACGAACATTTTATACTATTCGATAATTTTTTCTGTAATATATATTCCAGGTTGAGCTGAAGGAAGCGGTTACTGTCGGAAACGGCTTGGAAAGTCGCGTGTTTGACAGAGGCAGTAATTACAGCGTTGGACAGAGACAGTTGGTATGCTTAGCGAGAGCCATCCTGAGAAACAATCGTATACTGATGCTGGACGAGGCAACTGCAAATGTGGATCCGCATACCGATGCGTTAATTCAACGGACTATTAGGAAGAAATTCGCGACGTGCACGATGCTCACAGTGGCGCATCGCCTGAATACTATAATGGACAGTGACAAGGTTCTGGTGATGGATAAGGGTCGTTTGGCTGTAAGTACAATTTTCTTAAAAGACGCATTTTCTATTACATGTATGACAATCTGGGAGTTTGCAATTTTGAACTCTAGTAAGGATTTTTAAGATTCGGACATTTGAGAGCACAAGAGTTTGGATTTTAAACAAACGTTTTGTTTCTTGAAGTTTTGTATGATTTCGTTCATATTTTTTGTAAAGTGCTTGATGCTATTTTGTTTCATATGAAAGGATTTATTTACTTATTTATCCTAGAGAAACATTTTAAAATTTTTTGCGTAATTTTTAGAAAATTTCTCAGATTTTTTTACGAATTTGAACACTTTTAAAAAAATGCTGAGAAAGCCTAAATCTTTTCATGAATTCTGAATATTCTAAGATTTCTTTCCGAAGAAAATTTATATCTAAAAAAGTTAAAGTTAATTTCTTTGGAAATTTTTATAAATTAAAAAATGAAAAATCTTTTACAAGTAAAAGAATTTTTTTATTACCTAGGCGTTATTATGATTTTTAACGTAGCATGTACATACATACGCAGAATTGCGATTTATATTTTGATATCAAGAAAAAATAAATATAATTATTTAATTATTATGTCAATGCTAATTATTTTGCAGGAATACGACCATCCTCACATATTACTGAAAAACAGTTATAGTCAGTTTACTTCGTTAGTGAAGGAGACCGGCCCAGGTATGTACGATCAACTGGTCAAGGTGGCAAAGCAAGCCTACGTAAACAAGTACGGGGGAACATGACGAAGTGTTGATGAATTTTGATATAATAATTTCTCGTTAGCTAGATTTTTCAAAGTAAAAGCGTTAATGTGCCCAGTATACTTATGGCGAAAAAGAAAAAGACATATAGATCGTGCATGGCGCGTGAAAACGAATGTTATACGTTTCTATAAGATCAGAGAAACGTATTGTTGTATGTCTTTCCTCGGGACGTACGTCGTAGACAGGATATTTTCGTTAAGTATCACAACGCTGTGATGTTGTGTGCGTAACATGTGTCTGAAGAAATATTTTTGTATTATCTAAAGATAATATTTTTGTATCATTTTTGATAAGATCGCTGCCGGGAGATTATTCCCCGATTTCGCCGTAATGTCTAGTACAACTTTTTGCCACAAGTTAAGATCCGCAATACTGTTATATTTTTCTACTCCATATTTTTGCGTACTATAGAAATTATGGATATACCTAGTTTTTGTGATAAAGCGAATGCGTAGACGCCGATCGAAGATTATCAGTGAGATGAAACGCGGTTTATCATGAACACGAAGTTGTACCTAAGACGATATTTACGCACAGTAAGTTTGCTGTGATCTCTACCAATATTCGTCATACGTTTTGAGTTATAAGGATCTTATAAGAGTTATAAAGAATCTTAGTGATTAAATTGGTAATACAATCTTTACCAAGTAAATTTTATATAAAATAGATTAAAATTATATATAAATCTAAAAAGTATAATTTATATATGAAGTTTCATTTATATTTATTTATATATATTATATATATATATAAATTTTTAATTTATATTTTATTTATATATATAAATTAATTACATATAATTATATATATAAATTTTCATCTTATATATATATATATATATATATATATATTTATAAATAGTAATGAAACTGATTTTTATATTGCTTTCCTCTTTTCTTTCCAATAAAAATCTGACGACGACTATTTTTATAATGATGGATTAGTATAGTTCACTCAGTATGAATATATTAATCCGAATATATTAATTAACGTACAAACGAATACTCCAACTCAACTCAAATACTTAATGATATGATTATTTGAGTTTTACTTATTATACTTAATTCTTGTTATAATATAGGCATATATGCAGAGAGGAGAACTCAGTACTTTTGTATACTGCATTTATTAATGCAAATATGTACATTATCTGTTAAAATAAAATATAAAATATATATATATATATATATATATATATATATTATAGCAGGCAATGTCAATAAAGTATAATACGTGACATAGTGTACGTAATATAGTGTAGTATATGTATATAGTAATATAGTGTATTCAATATAGTATAGTAAATGTAAGTAATATAGCATATTTTTGCTAACACTTAATTTTACTAGTATTGTTACTATTAATAATATATAATATACTATTAAAGTGTATTATATATTAGTGACGTAACGTACAGAGTAATGTTACGACGGCATACATATATACCTCGTTGATATATTATATCTAATTATAGAATTATGCTTGAGGCAAGCTTTACTTGTAAATTTACGAGTATACATCTTAAAGATATACATCTTTTTGTAAACGATCACTTTTAGGTATTCGATAGCTTTAGAATCATCTTTACACAGTTACTTCATTTGATGCTCGTCATGCGTGAAACTCCATCTCTTTGCGGTCAATTACGCATTTGTTGCGCTGTATTATAAAATATTTACGACACTATTGTTTACAGTAAACTGTTGAATATTATGTACAGTAACTTTAAGATGAAAGTACGCGCACATATACATACGGCGCTCGCGCCGTATGAAATGTAAACGATTAACCAAAGTACCGCGAAGTATATAAAAAAAAAAATAAATTGTAATAACGATTCTTTTTCTATAAAATCTTTCAATCCCTGAATAATATTACTGCACATGTCAATCGATTGCTTTCTCTTATTCAATTACGAACAGAATGTTAGAAGAATATAGATAAACCGCACTATTTGGAAGACTGAAATTATTACATAAATGATATAAAATTTTATTTTTTGTTCGAAATGTGAAATAAAATTTAAAATTAAATTTTACACTATTATAGGTAATAGTGTTTTTGTGTACCTAACAATATACAATTAATTGTAATTTAAAACTTTATTTTGCATTGAATTTTTTGTCTAATAAGGTTTTAATTATATTATTACAATTCTAAATATTAAGAAACCTTTGTACGATGCATATACCTACACTTTGAGTAAATATGTTGTTATTATAAAAAATTGTATAAGTGTCTATCTAAAAAAGGCATGTTAAGTCAAAGTCAAATTATTGAAAAATCTCGAAATTTGTTGAATCTATTCCGTGATGTTGATTAATTGTCTCGCTGTGCTTCGTGAGCGGCTATCATTGCATATCTTGACAGTTGCGTGCATTGAAGTTGATGTGTAGTTGTAAGTAATAATAAAAAGTAAAAAGTGCAGCTAAATAACGCGCACGAAGCACGCGTATGTAGAAGCGTGCTAGTTATATTAAATAATATATTAAATATTTTGTAAATTATATTAAAAAATCGATCTTTAATGAATCGATTCTTTGACAGTCGATTTTTTAGCGAATCAATTTTTAAGTCTCCGATCTAGATCGATTAAAAAAATCGATTTTTGAAAAAATCGCCCATCCACTGTGAATAGTGCCACCACTTGTGACTATAGCAGTGTAGAAATACAGTATTAAATTCGCGGTGGTGTCATTATAATAGTAATATCATTACTCATCTTATTAGTGATGAGTAGTAATTTTTAATGAAATGTGGCTAGATCTCGGGATAGGAAAACCTTTCTTCTTGCCATGCCTTCCGCCACGCGGCAAGCGTGTCCTGTGTGCATCCAGCACTGAACTATAATACTGGAATAGGCGCAGTCTACGATCTGAATTAACAGATTTTTCAGTCGCGATTGTTAGGCATCCCCCAGCTCGTCGGCCCGAGCGCTTGACGACGATTGCCACGTGATGTACTTAATGAGAACGGCGCGACGCTCAATGCTGGCTCAGTGTCCGCGCGGACGTCGTCGCGATTAGTCGTTTTCCTCGTTGCTGCATTGCCTGCGTACGTGTGTATGCATGCGAACTTGTGCGTGATGAATTTGTGAGCAGGAGCAAGGTGAAAACTCCCGGTCACGTTTGTTGAAAGAAGAAAGGATCAAATGAGTAACATCAGCATACAGCTTAAACGGGGAATTCGACCGGTCGAACAAAATCTATGGTACTTGAAAATGACGCGACGAATCAGTCCTTCGATCAATCCTCGATCTCTGATTGAGTCTGCCAAAAGTAGTTTCTGTCATTTCTTGTTGTAATGCGGCAGATTTCTTCTCTATGAATCGCGGAGTAATGATTCATAAAGGGGACCAGTTATTATATGCATACAGCGACATATAAACAGGTTTTTAATGCTACACAAATCTCAATTTTCTCAGATCGGACATTCACGATGATCGTAAATTTTAATCGTCTGTATCAGGAATAGCCTGAGTATCCATTTTTCAGTTATATCCATTTATTGCAATCGCCGTGACACCTGCGAATTTTTTAAATTGCGATCAAGTTTGCGGGCGATTTCCGCGGGTGGATTCCCGAGAGAGCGCGCGACAGGGTCCGCTTGATTACGGTTCTCTGCCCGCTGAATGATTCCGCGACATGCCTCGTGAACGATTCTGCGAGCCGCAGTTCAATTAAGACCGAATTATATAATTCCGTTACTATTCTACGCGCCTGGTGCGTGACCGTCATTGCAATTACTCTTTCTTTTAATGATGTTTTAATGATGAATCTAACTCTCAGCTCAGCTTGACAAACATATATGTATACATATATATATACATAGTACATACACGTGTGCCGCTGTCGTCCTTCTGCGGATTTCTACTCGGTTACTTGCGTTAATGTTCTTGCTTCTAGATTAATTCCAGCGAGCTGTGTTCTATGTACAGTAGATAAAATGTTTGAGATAGTGACGATAGTATTATACCGGTATATTCTTCAGTAACCTTCAGTGAAGAAATGAAGAAACATAAATCATGCTCATATAATTTTAACTCTCGCACTATCTTAGATCGTCATTATAAGCGTCGTTAACTATTAATAAGTTATAGCTTAATTGCACGTTCTCTTCTTTTAATAATACATTTAAATATATATTATTACGGCATAATTCTTACGCTGTAAAGTGTACAATATATACCATGCACATCCGAAGATATTCTCGTTTCATTGATGGTGCGATCTATGTACAGTCGTGGACATATCGGTTGCGACACTTTTTTTCATAGGTTTTTAGTATATATTTATTATATGTAATATATATTTTATAGGTAACTAATATTTTGCAAGTGCGAACCACGATAGTGAATTATCTTTAGTCTAGAGACAGTACACTAATCGTGGTTCGCACTTGCAAAATATCAGTGCATTTCGAAACCTATTAAAAAATAAGTGTTGCAACGATATGTCCATGGCTGTACACACGTGATGATCATGTCCGTTATTTGAATCACACGCGTAAAAATTAACTGCGAACCCTACGTTATTCACGATCATTACAAACGCTATTAAATGTATCGAGAAAATTTGTTGCCATTTCTTCTTGACACACGCGTTAATCGGATTTGCATAGTGCGTATTGTGACTCGTGGCAAGTTGTAAGTATCGTTTAAACCGCTCTTTATAATCGCGATTGTTTATCAATACATAAATATGTTGACTAAAATATTTACGATACGTGACAGTATCTTTCTCTTACTTTACTTATTTTTTTATTACGTCTTCTAACTTTTTTCCATTATTTTTAGTTTATTGCTCGCAGCAAAAATACTCGTATCTTGAAGGTAAAATCTAAGGAGCGATTATTCAATTTAAAAATGCCCGAGCGTATAATTGTTGATTAGTTAACCCGATAAGTTAACCTTGGTAAGCGTATAGCTAATTTATACATATTGTCTCTTGACGTAGTTAATGAATTGGTCGTTTTTCAACCGTGAAATTGGCAGTTCACGAGTTAATGCGTATGAGGACCGATGGATTCAACGAATATCAAATCGAAGCCGAATCCGCGGGAAAAGGCGAACATCGTGTCGGTGTTGCTTTGGTGGTGAGTTCACACGACTTCCGGATCGTCAGATTTTCGTACGGCGAGATTCCTCGGGGTCTTCGCGAAGTCTGAAGGTATCTAAACGCTTAAATGCCTTCAAACGTTGAATAATAAAATATCTAAAGATTTGTTTCCGATCATTAGATTTACGGATAACTGGATTATATATATCAAAACAGACTAAAGTTCGACGTCTTTGACTACAATTATTTTTTTGAATTATTATACATTTTCCTTTTTTGTTATTGCATATATTCCGAAAAAGTTATATATTATATGATACACTTGAGAAAAATTTCAGGTATTTAAAAAATTCTAAATATAGTAATAATAATAATAATAATAATAATAATGTTTGTAATAATTTTTAAATAAGATTTAGTAAATACTGTAAATATATTCGCATGTTTAAATGTTTGTATATTGAACTTTTCAAGGGTTTGTTGCGTTAATAAGCATTTAGATGTAAGAAGCAGCCGAATCGTATAATGACATTTCAAAATGTGATGTAAATGATTGTACGTGCTGCTGGGCACGTAAAATTGACTTGTCTTTTTACCTCATATCACTCTTTATCTTCAAACAAATTTACCTTGTCTTCAAATATGACGCTGTATCTCGCGAAACTAATATAACGAAAGCGCATTATCATGCCGCGAAACATTTCGCACGAAGTTGTTTCTAATCTCTTTTCCCCATTCCCAGTTTTGCCGTGTTTTTGTTATCTGCAATCTAACACTACTTGGTAAGCGAATATCTAATTTTCACATATTGACCCTTGAAACAGGTGGACCATTAAGATATTCAGAACAGGGATACAAGTAAGGTTTTAGAAGTAGAAGACTTATATGAGATCGGAAAGCCGACCGAGCGAAGCTGCTCGGAGATCGATTAGAAAAGTGAGTATTGAAATTATGTCACAAAAAAGAGAAAAAATAAAAAGAAAGAAAAAAAGGAAGATGTACGCAGGCTCATCTTCCTTTTGCATCGCCCTTTTAAAAAAGCGTAGAAATTATAATAACGCAATGGTATGTACTTGCAGACGATGGAACATCGAGTTGGAAAATTCGAAAAAATGGAAACGCAGTCCGAGTCTGTTGAAGACCATTTTTCGCACATTCCTATGGGAATATTCTATGCTGGGAGTAATACAGATTCTCAACGAGTTTGTGATAAGGTACGCGCTATCTCTTATTCTTATAAATCTTTCATACCTACTTTAATTTTTTTTACACAGCAAGACGTTATTTCTCTTTATTTGGTTCATAACTGTTCTTCAATAATGTTGATCTTATTATACATTTGCAATAATATGGGTTTATACCGTTATTAACTTGTAATTAAAATTATTCTCCGAGACAAATTGAATAAAGATAGCTCAATGTTTTAAACTTTAATTTAGTGTATGTAAAAAAATATTAATTTTGTATTAAAAGAAACGCAATCGGTTCAAAGATATAATATTAATATGAAATAATATAAGGGCTAACGAGCCTGACTGCAAGTCCTTGTCAATTATAAACTTTGATAAGTGTGCAAATTAACAAAACATAATATAAAAACCAAACGTTTCGATCTTTAATATGGACCTTCTCAGTGGTTATACAAATAAAGTATACAAACGAGTTAAAACTTGTGCTGTATCACTAACTAGATACGCACACAATTTTTTCTGACATCATTCTTCTGCTATATCAGCCTCATGTACACAATTTTTATCCTGGAGACTCATCTATCTCGACTTGTTAATTTTAAAAAAGTTTGGACAACCGACTACTCACTGGATCAACGCAGATTCGTTCCAATGTTGTTTTTCTAACGACTACATTTTACATATTATGTTGCGAATATTCTCATTAATAACTCGTTTATTAGTTATTCATCGATTCTTTTCAATTTCCTACCAAGCGTGAATATTGTGTACGATAACGTCAGATTTAACTCGTTTTTATTTGTATAATTTATTTATATAACCACTGAGGAAAACACTGAGAACACTGAGGAATATTAAAGGTCGAAACGTTTGGTTTTATTTTTATATTATGTTTAATTGTTATGTTTAATTATAATTTGTTACTTTGCACACCTATCAAAGTTTATAAATGACAAGGACATTTAGTCAGGCTCGTTAGCCCTTATACTATTATATTTTATACTGATATTAATTTTGTATTAAAAATAATTTAAAAATGTGCTTTTTATTTGCGTTTGAGCAACAATGTAGTATATTACTTTCAACATGTTTTCACTCGCAAAGTGTGAACTAGCTATTACATTAGATGATACATAGAGCGATAACATTTCAAACACAGGGGGGTATACCTCTTATTTTAGATATATTCCCCTGTGTTTAAAATGTTATCGCTCCATGTATCATCTAATGTAACAGCTAGTTCACACTGTGTGTGAAAACATGTTGAAAACAATATACTGTTTTGTTGCTCAAATAAAAAGCAGAGATTTAGATATCTGAAAGATTTAGGGCAGAAGATATCTCACTCTGTGTTTTTGCACAGACACAATAATATGTACTTAATAAATAGTATAATAATAACATATAATAATATAAATAATATAACAATAATAATAATAACAGTATGGTAGTATAATTACTATTGTAATAATTATAACAACGACAGTAATAATATAATTACTATTAGAATAATTGTTGTCAAGTTATCTATGATAATAAAAGCTAGATAATCTATGATAATGATGTCCAATACTAATACATAAAAGATTAACGCGCGAACCTTGTT
>NW_012027809.1:17406-23326 GCF_000956235.1 Wasmannia auropunctata
ACTGCTATCAAAACGGACGAACGAGTCCGGCTGATGGACGAAATCATTTCCGGGGTACAGGTGATCAAGATGTACGCGTGGGAGAAACCGTTCTGCGCCATGGTCGAGCTGGCGCGCAAGCTCCAACTTCGAGTGGTCACCAAGAGTTCGTATATCCGCGGCATTTACATGACCTTCAATCTCTTCACAACCCGGATGGCGCTCTACTGCACCCTCGTCGCTATGCTGGCGTTTGGTTCTGACATGACCGCCGACAAGGTCTTCGTCGTCTCGTCCTACTTCAACATCCTCGCATACACCATGACCGGCATGTTCGTGCGCGCTTTCGCAGAGTTCGCCGAGTGTATTGTAACCATACGCAGGCTCCAGAACTTCCTCATGTTCGATGAGTTCCAGGGCAGCAATGTTATCGTTTCCAAGGCGTCATACGCCAACATCAGTTCGGATTTGAAGCGAGTCTCCAAATTGGATCTGCCTTACATCGACGACGACGACGATGACAACGTGGAGAAGCAGCTGGAATCACGTGGAGAGGTTTCGGACGAGAATAGCGATCACAGAAAGCCTAACAGTCTGATGACTGTTGCCAGCGACTTATTGATGAGCACCGCTAATTCTATTGGTGGTAATAATTCAAAATTCAAAGAATTTTAGAAAAATATAATTTATATTTTATTCAATTTATTTTATATTTTAATGATAAATACAGCTCGTTATTGTAAAAACAAATGTAGAGGATATCCCAATATCCCTAATTTTATTATACATACAACCTGAGGAAAGAAAAAATTATTTACTTTAATAAAATAATATTATAAAGATATTAAAATAAAGTTAAATTTTATGACGTCTTCTAAGAATTTTTTTCAGTTTTTAGAGAAATTTTATAAATTTTTTTAAAGGTCATGTAAGATATTTTGCGTTGCTTGAACAATTTTAGTTTCTTTTTAACATTTATTTTTGAAAAACCTATACTAACTTGAAATAAAATTTTACTATTTATAGAAAAGAAATCCATATATGATACGAACAACTGGGCTATCAATATGATTAACGTTACTGCCAAGTGGGAAGAGAAACAGTCAGAGAACACCTTGGAGAATCTGAATCTGGAAATAGAAAGAGGTAAGCTGTACGCGGTGATCGGCATGGTGGGCAGCGGCAAGAGCTCGTTCCTGTCCGCGATTTTGGGAGAGATCAGCCTGACAGAAGGTCAGGTGATAGTCAACGGCGATGTCAGCTACGCTAGCCAGGAAGCCTGGGTATTCGGTGCTACTGTCCGACAAAATATACTCTTCGGACAACCTTACGATCGCCAACGATATCAGAAGGTGGTCAAGGTTTGCGCCCTGTTGCGCGACTTCAAGCAGTTTCCGCAGGGTGACCAGACTATCGTGGGTGAGCGGGGCAGCTCGCTGTCCGGCGGTCAAAAGGCCAGGATCAACTTGGCCAGGTCCTTGTACAGGCAGTCGGACATCTATTTGCTGGATGATCCTTTGAGCGCGGTGGGTGATTATTAAAAACGAATCAATAGTTTACTCTTATTTATTTTCTCAGGCGTGATGTATAATTTATGTAATTCAAGTTGATAAACAATAATGATGCGGAATTTTGCATTTTGAACATGAAGGACTTTTTGTATAAAATTTCAGGTGGATGCACATGTCAGCAAACACCTGTTTCAAGAGAGCATTCAGAGATACCTGGCCGGTAAAACGAGAATCTTGGCGACGCATCAGCTACAGTACATAAAGGAAGTGGATGCCATTATACTACTTGACCAAGGAAGAATAAAGTACTTCTCGCATTATCAGGATTTATTGGAATATCGACCCGAGTACGGAATACTTGTAGCAGCGGAGAACGAAGCGATCGACGAACCGTTCTTAGAAAAGGATATAAACGTACGACGACAGATTTCTTCCTCGAGTAACAGAGTAAGTGGAGCTATAAATATACACACAAAACAATGAAGAGAGAAAGAAAGAGTTTAAAATTATACTTTGCAAAATATAATTTTTATTTTTTTAAATATTGTTTTTAAAGCAATATTGAATTGATGAAATGATCCTTCGCTATTCTTGTATTTAATGTTATTAATAAGTAATATTTCAATGACAAAATAAAAATAAATACGATTGAGGCTAAGAATGTTAAGATTATGAAGATAAAATTTCCGCAACAGAGTCGAACTTCGGAAGCTAGTACCGGCGGCACCGATGAAGAGGAAGATCAAAATCCCGAAACATTGAACGGCGGTCTCGAGACGACGTCGCGCGGCATAGTTAAGGGTCCTATATTTATCAAGTACTTCAAAACTGGTGTCAGCTTATACATGGCTGGTACTGTTTTGCTTCTATTCAAAATCACGCAAATCATCGTCAGTCTCAACGATTACTTCGTGCCTCTCTTGTGAGTATCTATGTTCATTATATCAGGAACTGTTTTACTTTAATTGGTTGAAGAAACATTTACTGTATAAATAATTATTTATTATATTTATTATAAGTTATGATTTTTTACCTTCTAATATTCCTGTGAAAAAATTCTGATAACATTTCAATATTTTTAATAATTTGTTATATTTTAATATAAAGCTTTCTGAAAAAATGTTTTCAACTTTTCTGGATTTTATAAGTTTTCTTCAGAAATTGTAGATCGAAATCTTGTAGAATACTTCAAAATTCACATATATGAAAAATTTTAAAAAAGTTTTTCAGTAATAAAAAAATCTGAAAAATTTTTTAATAAGTTAAAATTATATAGAAATTCTAAAATTTACGTATAAAAATAGTGAAACATTTTCATTAGGGAGTTGCTTAGTTTTCTGAAATCTGTAAGTCTCTATTGTATTAACTTTATTCGCGTACAACACTCGCGTATTTAATACAAATTTAAAATTTAGTATTAAATATTGACAAGATGTTTAAAGCATCTTTTGCCGTTTTAATTATTTCATTCATCATTCAATAATTTTTTTTCTCTAGAATTAATTTTGTGGAAACGGAAAACTACAAAGCCAAGCAGTTTAGTTTGAATCAGACGGATGACGTTTACATGAACACAACGAATATACACAAATACATTACCCTTGAAGACGAATCGGTGATTATTTATGTCTACATTTACACTGGCATCGTGCTGGCCATCTTCTTCGTTGGCATCACCAGATCGTTGGTCTTCTACAAGACGTGCATGAGATGCAGCCAACGTCTACACGATATGATGTTCAGCGCATTAATTCGTACTGGAATGCGATTTTTCGACACTAATCCGAGCGGTAGAATCCTCAATCGATTCTCCAAAGATATGAGTGCGGTCGACGAATTATTGCCTAGAGCGATTCTGGACGCCGGTCAGATGAGCATGTTGATGTTAGGATCGTTAATAGTAACCTGCGTGGTAAATCCCATCTTCTTGGCGCTTATCGTGCCTACCAGTATATTATTCTATTGGATCCGTAGAGTCTACCTTAAGACCAGCAAGAACATCAAGCGACTGGAGGGAATGTGTATGTTTGATTTTTTTACTTAGTTTTTATTAGGATTTATTAAAATCTTGATTACACACACACACACACACACACACGCGCGCGTATATACAAAATTTTTTATATATTCAATATTCAATATATTTTTTACATATTATATATGTATATGTGATAGTTTCTCAAATGTGCAATAGATGGCTGGAGGAATCATGCTTGCTTATCTCGTATTTAATTTCTGACGTGCAGGGCTTATAAGGCACCGGCGTTGAACGGATCCAACAAAAAGGGTGCTCGCTACTTTAATAGCGCGTCATGTCGATTTAACGTCGGCATGGTGGGGTATGGCCATCAAGACATACCCAGTACATAATTTTTGTAAACGCGAGGCTGTTGGCTGCCACTTCAGCACCGGCGCCTCCATCTAATTACTCGGAAAAAAATAGATTGGATAATTCAGCAAATCTGTAGTTTGTTGCACCAGTTTATATTTTTACTTTTTTCTCCCTTATAATTATCTTAATTATTTGAAATTTATAATGCTCTTTTTTTTAACATAAATATTTTCTGAAGACATGATTTCTTTACTGAATGGAATCTGATTCTTTTGTGTTTCAGCACGCTCGCCGATATTCACTCACTTGAACACCACGTTGAACGGTTTGACGACTATCAGAGCATATTGCGCTCAGGACATACTTAAAGATGAATTCGACAAGTTGCAAAATGTACACACGTCTACCGTTTACATGTATATTGTGACCAACACAGCATTTGGATTCTCTCTGGACGTGATTTTTTTTTTCATCATTTCAATCGTCACTTTTAGCTTTTTGTTCAGTAAATGTAAGCATCAATTTTTTCAAAAACTTCTCCCTATTTTTATATTTATTTTTATTCATATGGGTGAGAACAAACAGTTCATATTTTTAAATATATATTTTAAAAAGAACACAAAATATTAGTGATTTTTAAAATAAAAATTATGTTACTATATTAAAGATTATATAATACATAAATAATTATAACATGAAAAGATTTTATTTGAAATACAGAATTATTATTAATTTTCAAAAATTTTTCAAATTAATATTAGAAATTAATTTTACTATTAAAAATTTAAATATATATTTAAGTATGACGCATAAAAAATTAATGTATTCTTCACAAAATATATATTAATTTAAATTATTAAAAAGACTATACTCATTAAAACACAGAGAATTTTGCTTGATATAAATGTTGATATTTTATCTATAAATTTTTCAAAATAATACTAGAACTAAATAAATAAATAAATAAATATATATATATATATACATATATATATATATATATATATACATATATATACATATATATAAATTTAATAAGTTTAAAAAATTTGAAGAAAAAAATTATTCATTATTAAAATTACGCACAAAAAGTATTTATTACATAAAAGTGGGATATATATCATGGGCAATTTAAATATATGTCTGACTCAATGAATAAAATAAAAAATAATTAAATGAGATTACTTATGTATGTTGGGAACCTTTCAGCATTTTCCGGTGGCGAAGTCGGTTTGGCCATCACACAAGTAATGGCTTTGACCGGGTCAATTCAGTTTGGAATGCGACAAAGTGCGGAGGTAGCGAATCAGATGATGGCGGTGGAACGTTTACTCGAATATGTTCAACTTCCGCCAGAACCGAATTTAAGAGACCGAGGGGCGTACGTGAAGAAGAAAGATAGGAATTTGGCGTTACCGTCCAATGTTCCCAAGACCTGGCCCGACAAGGGTTGCATCGAATTCAGAAACGTTTATATGCGCTACGCGGACGAGGATCCGCCTGTCCTCAAGGGCCTGAGCATAGTGATTTATCCAGGGGAGAAGGTACGGTCGTTTTGCAAAAAAATTTTTGTAGAAACAGATGAATAGGAAGAAGATGGAAAAATTTTATTTTATTATTAGTTATTATTTTATCTATTTATTAAAAAATTGAAGAATCTTAATTTTGTTTTGAACTCGAAGTATTTGAATCTTCTTCCTGTGATTTTTTCTAAGTAAAATTTTTATTGATTGTTAAAAAATTATGCAAAGAATGATAAAAATTGATAGAAAATAAGAATTTTTAAATTTTACTTTATTTTGAGAAGCTAAAGTTTTATCAAAATAACGTAAAGAAAGGAAAGTATATATTAATATATATTAATATAAAGATGTGTATGAAAAAAATTCGGATATTCTAAAAATAATGTCTCCGTCACACAGATTGGAATTGTGGGAAGAACAGGCGCCGGGAAATCATCGTTGATATCAGCGTTGTTTCGATTGGCAAAAGTGGAGGGGATCATTGAGATTGACGGCGAGGACACGGGTTTGATAGCCTTAGAGGACTTGCGACGCAAAATGTCCATCATCCCCCAGGATCCCGTTTTGTTCTCAGG
>NW_012027810.1:0-1008 GCF_000956235.1 Wasmannia auropunctata
CACCCTAACCTCCTGTGACTGGCCTGACTGCGACTGCAGTGGGGCAGTAGCATTTTGAGACGCTTCAGCTTCAATGCTTATGGGGGCCTGACCCGTCGTAAGGCTGCTGTCTCCAGGCTGTTGTCCCTCCTCGGAATGTTGCTCGACTGTGCCCGGAGGGGGAAGGTCCCCCGGGGCGTCAGGCGAGAGTGTCGTTACGACACGCGAACGCGCCTCGATCGCGGCAATCCTTTCGCCTTGAGCGGTCATGAGCGCCAGGATACGACCCAAACAAGAGGCTGAAAGAGAGCGTTCTCGAGAACGCGAACTGGATCTGCCCGGTCTGTGCGGCCTCAATGCGTCATTCGGAGAATCCCTCGAGAAATCGCGCTTGAGCCGTTTGTGATGTCGAGGGGACCGGGAACGATGTCTTCGCGACGATTTGCCCATCGTAGGTCACAACAAACTATTAAAAAGACACTAAACACTGCTGAAAAACACGACGTTGCTGTGAGTCGTTCGACGAACAGAAACCACAATGAAGAAACATGGCGCGCACGCGCCAATGGTGGTTGCGCGCAAGCCGACAGCGGCTGCGCGGGAGGGCGCTTAGGGCGCATTTTCACTCTGGCGGTGCAACTTTTTGAAAGTCTGTTCAATCGACGTGCAGGGATGCACTACTACATAGTTATTTTCCATCCGGACGAGACCATAGGCATAATTATAAAATTAGTTTCCAAACCTATTTTTTTATCATAATTTTGTCGTGTGTATTTTCTTTTATTTTCTGATATAATATGCTGATTAATAAAATTTTGCGATTGTTCTCAGAATATTCCTGTGCTTGTGCATTCTTCCAACTATATTACATTGCAATGTTGCTGTGATATTTCGTTGTAATATTACAAAAAGCGGCCATCTTAATGTTGCCGCAATCATACAACAACGATGCAGCAATATTTCGCAACCAATTTGCAATATTGCAATATTTCAATGAAACTATTCTGCAATACATCAGCAATCTTTTTA
>NW_012027810.1:2812-3832 GCF_000956235.1 Wasmannia auropunctata
CTTCCGATCTCTATTCATTAAAGACGCATAAAATATATATCGGAACTATTAACGCGTCTTCGGCTAAACAGTGGCTTTGAATTTCAATAAGAATAATAATAATATGTACACACCTTCTATGATTAATAGAGGAATTAAAATACTGCAAATGACTCGAGTCTTTCCTCCGTCAATGTCCTAAAAACAGTATAATTATTTTATATTAATAAAATAAAATATAATATAATAAGTACGTTCTAACTGCTGAATTTAAAACCAGTTAATAAAAATAAGCTAAATTGAAAAAAGTAAAAACTAATATGTATATAATATAATGATTCATATTATTTAAAAAATAAAATATTTCCTTTTTAAATCACATTTAAAAAAATAATATTTAATAAATGTATTTACATAGATAACTGTGAACATCATATTTGCATTTTCCTGAAAATAATGCAGAATCAACGGAAACATCGCCAAAATCAATGGAGTTTCTGATGCTAAATCCTGAGCTGCTGTTGCAGATTCAATTAAAACATTTTTAATTAATTGAAGTTGCGTGTTTCTATTTATTGACTTCTTCAGTTTATGTTCTATGGTAAACTCTTCAACAAATATTCGTAGCTTTTATACGTTTTTTCCACATTTTGATTCCATATAATGTTGATATCTATACCTAATAGTATAGAAGCATGCTGAGTTAAATATTTTGCCTCCTTCAAAAGCGGCCATGCTTCGAGACAGGAGTATATTGTTCCTTTTCTATAATTGAACTCCATTCTTTGCAATGGATATGTCTGTTGAAGTGTCATTTTAATGCGTGCTATATCACGTTTTGGTTTTGTTGCTTGTTCCTTAAGCCAATTTTTTTTCATTTGTTGAGTATCCATTGTTTCATCAAATGGTAACGAAGGCTCATATGCTACGCAACCGTACTCATCGGTTTCAGAACTTTGGAACTTCTTTTCTTTTTCAGCTTCTACTGTTGAAGCAATAGAATTGACCGATTCTTGCGTTTTCGTTGCTGTCAATTTGACA
>NW_012027811.1:0-410 GCF_000956235.1 Wasmannia auropunctata
TATTTTTTATTATTGCGACACTTACCAATAATTTAACTTTTTTTTGTTTTAGAATTTCTTGATTAATAATTGTAATGCAATTCAATAACCATTGATTATGAGAATAATTAATTGACATTTCTAAAAATGTTTACACCGGGAAGTTTATAGCCACAACTATAAAGCAAGATTTGGTCCTTATGGCTAATCGTTATGAGATTAATGATTATAGATTAATGATTATTCCACGACTAATACAACTGAACATTTAAGGATGTTATGATAAAAGATGTGACGCATTTCTTAACGCAGCTTCTTGACGCTGGAATCTGAAAGTCCAGATTCAAGCGTCAAGAAGCTGCGTCAAGCTGCGCAATAATCTTCTGCGCATTTCGACGCTCGACGCTCGACGCTCGACGCTCCCATGTAAA
>NW_012027811.1:2717-3793 GCF_000956235.1 Wasmannia auropunctata
TACACACACACACACACACACACACACACACACACACACACACACACACACACACAGACACACACACACACACACACATTTAAATATATAAGCAATGTTGCACAAATTAAAACTTTCGTTCCTAATACAATAAGAAATGTTTATTTTCACGTATTTTGCAATAAAAAATTTAAGTTTTGACGCTTTTGACATCACAATTTATATGCTGTATAAGAAATAGGAGCAATAGTGCTTGTAGGCAATCGATCTATAGACAATGTCATGTGTGCAATGCTATTTGTGTGCTGTCGCGTGTGCAAACATGCTTCCGTCTCTTAATTTTTTATTTGTGTATAATAGAGCTTGTAGGCAGTTAATCTGTAGACAATTTTTATACGTAAACAAACTAAAACTAAAATTAACTATCTACAAACATAATGTCTGCAAACGATGCTGTTGGCAATTAATTTGTAGATAAACTTTCCCATGAACTATTTTTTATGAAAATATAACAATTCGGAATAAAATTGCATGATTATATTATTAGCTGTACATAAGTTGGTAAAAAATTACCATCAACTGTATCTAATTTTGTAAAATGTTGTTAATACACATAAACAAGTTGTAGTCTGTTAAATTTTTTTCTTTGTTATTATATTCCATATATCTGTAACTAAATATTTATTATATTAAGTAATAATATAAACTCTTTTTTATGAAAATATAAAAATTTAGAATAAAATTGCATAATTACATTATTAGCTATACATGCAGGGTGTTCCGAAATTCGCGAATCGTAGCAAGAAAGTCTTCGAAAAATTAAGTAAAAAAGTTATTTGTAAATTTTTATTTTAAACAGTAGTTTTTAAGACGTAAGAGTTTAAATTTAAAAATTAACTAAAAAAGTTATTTGTAAATTTTTATTTTAAACAGTAGTTTTTAAGACGTAAGAGTTTAAATTTGATCAATTATAGATTACGCGCGTGAAGTGCGCAACACTATCGACGCGCTCACGGGCATGTTTTCGTTTAATCATAAGGATAAACTTCCAAAAACGACCCACCTTTGATTTCATTGAAACTTTGTCAAAAGCTTTA
>NW_012027812.1:0-605 GCF_000956235.1 Wasmannia auropunctata
GATCTTTATTTTTGGCACATGTATTCTATAATTTTAAACTAGACAAGCTTCAAATGAGTGTAACTTCGTCAAAAATGATCGTATCGAGATGTTCAAAAAAGCATTTTACAGCTTGAAATCTCTACTTTTCAGATCGACACTTTAGAAAAGGATCCTATTTATTTTTTATGGAATTACATAGGTCCAAATGAAAATGCGTCAAATCTCTAAAAATGTGTACTAAATTTAAAAGGTTTTATGGCATAAACTAGAAATCGCACACAAATGCAGTTTACTGCTTTCGAAAGAGTGAATCTTTACCTTCAATTTGCTTTTTTGTTGAGCGTTGTACGATTTTTTTTCACCGAGTTATTCTACATTGAAGCAAAAAGGACCATTTTTGCTTTAATGTTGAATAACTCGGTGAAAAAAAAATCGTACAACGCTAAAAAAAAAAAGCAAATTAAAGGTAAAGATTCACTCTTTCGAAAGCTGTAAACTGCATTTGTATGCGAATTTTTATTCGCGCCGTGGAACTTGTCAAAGTTCGTAAAAAAAATTTTGAGACTTCGTCGGGGTCTCCCTTTCATCCGTGTAAATTCCATGAAACATCAGTAGGATCGTTA
>NW_012027812.1:2310-3441 GCF_000956235.1 Wasmannia auropunctata
TTTTTTATGTTTTTTATTATTATCATTTTTCTTGTATTATAAACAATAATTTTACAAAGGAAAGAAACATATATATATATATATGGATTTGTATGGACATATTTTGTATATAATTATATATTCTTATATGTTTATATATATCTATATATGTTCTTGTATAAACAATTTTTTACCGAGTTATACGATAGATGTAATCGAGTATGTATAGTATATACATTCATGATCCGAACTATAGCATAAAATAAAAAGAGACTGATAGAATATAAACGTGCGTGCAATGAAGACAACCATCTCAGTCGTAACAACTTTGCAGAGTAAAATATTTTATTTTTTGAGGTTGGCCAACAATGTACTGAACGGTCAGTAAACAAGCGAGAGGGCAAAGAATTAGAGAGAGACGCTCGCAAACTGTGCACACCATGCTATCCCTTCCACCATGAGCTCACCATGTAATGTTTCCACCATGCTATGTATGATACATAGGGTATAATACGTTCCCAACCATTGAGTAAAAAGACACAGGAGAGAACATATAATTTTGAGCAAGGGGACGGAAGTGCTATATACATATAAGAAAGGTCGCTCAAGATGGCCGCTCAAGTGTCTTTAAAATTCATTGGTTTGCGCTGTTCCCCCACTTTGCGCCGTTCTCCCACTTCGTCAAAAGGAAGGTCGCTCAAGATGACTGCCATGACGTAGTTCCGTCCCCGGCTCAGCCTACCCCCACTACCGATACCTTCTCTCCTGTGTCTTTTTACTCAATGTTCCCAACCCTGACTACGAGACAATCCTCAGACTGTCTATTTAAACGGTAAATATGAGATTGTGAATATCGCCACAGTATATTTATACAGTGATAAGCTTTGAATTGCTCTAAATGACGCATATGCGGGGTATCCGAGTATACAGGGTGATTCAGAACAACCCCTCGTCCTTGAAAAGACGTATTCTTGACTCAATTCTAAGACGATTTTTCCTTTACAAAAATTTTGTCCGAAGCTTAGTTTTCAAATTATAACAAGAAATAGTTAGCAAATTACGGGCCGCGTACGGATGATAGACAGGGGCGGCGCAACTTACTGTCCGCCGGCAGGCGGTACGCGGGACCGTCGCGACGATCAGCTGACTACA
>NW_012027813.1:0-613 GCF_000956235.1 Wasmannia auropunctata
GCCCCCGCAACAACAATAAGCATTGTAGAAAATCAATCAATAGCCATTCGAGCCCGACGAGGCATTCGGACGTAAAATAAGTAATCGTTGTATTAAGAAATTACAATAAATCAGGACGTTGACCGCGACGTACCGAGAACGCGCAATGCAATTGCCGAAATGCTGAGCGCTGGACGCGGCAACGCGTAGCCATAAGTACGCGCAACGATCAGCCGCGAGCGGTCAGTCCTTAAGTCCTATTCCGTCATATTCACGTTCGAGCACGACGTTCGTGCCGTGAAAGTTACTCTGTCTTTAATAGTTAAGGTGAAGGTGTTAAATAAAGTCAAGTCTGTGAAATCGAGTGAAATAAAAGTGTTATATTCTAAAAGAATATAAAGGTGTCAGAGTTATTGATCACAAGAGTAGTCCCGTTCCCCCGCGGAGTCGGATCCTCGTATTGTGCCCCTCACACCCCCGGGCACAACACGCTGAAAATTTAACAGCGGAGGAAGCTTCTAAATTACCTGTATGGAAAGGTATTTTTGATAAAAAATTTCCAAACCTAATAAACCGAAATCATCGGTTCTTTTATCAAATATAGGGTCAACTGAATATAACGCAGCGTGATTAT
>NW_012027813.1:2495-4043 GCF_000956235.1 Wasmannia auropunctata
GTGTGTGTGTGGGTGGGTGTGTGTACATACGTATATGTATGCGTGAATTTATTCAATGATGTATATTTGTACGTATATGTATGTACGTTTATGTATGTATAATATGTATAAATGTGAATTTATTCAATAGTTAATTATTACAATTTTTCGTCGTAAAAATTGAAATATATAATTCTTTACCATGTTGAGCTAAGATGCGACAAATGTATCTTTTAGATTTATACTTTGCTACACAATAATTTTTGTGCTTGACTATGTCTTTTCTTTTACACACATAATATATCCCATCAGTAAATACAACAAGTGCAAACATGATTAATTATTTAATTAATTCTTTACTTGCAATACGGAAACGGAAAAACGTTGAAACACACGAAAACACGAATAACGAAATTTCGAATAAACTTTACAATTGATTTGCAGTATGACCAACTTCGAAATTTTGAATAATATTATCAGAAAAGCCATTAGCCCATTTCACATGAAATTTCAGGTTTCAGGTTTCAGGTTATTGGCTGTGATCCACTTAACGCTACAAATGCTTCGAAGCACATGACTAATCAGAAGAAAGAATTTTTATTAATTGACCAATCGAAAAAAGCTTTGAAGCATTTGTAATTGGATCGTAGCTTTCTATTAAGAATCGTCTCTGATCTTGAGGCTGAAGTCCCATGAGGCATATTTGCCGCATATCGCGTAACCGCGTAACCAATCAGAAGCGATTTGCTTGGCGAAAAACGCGAAACAAAAACAGCAGATCGTTTCTAATTGTTTATGCGGTTACGCGATACGCGGCAAATATGCCTCATGGGACTTCAGCCTGATTCTGTAACTTTTAGTGACAGTTAAGTATCGTTATATTGTTGTTACGCACCTTTTTTTTACATAAAACTGGTATAAAACTGGTCCTACATTAGTTGTATCGAAGCGTCGCAAACTTTGCGATCGTGTTAAGATCCAATCAACATTAAGCTAGCTCGACGATGATTGGTTCACAACTGAATCGCAACGTTTGTGATGATACGATGCAACTAATGTAAAACCAACTTAAATTATCTGTGCAACGACAATATAACGATATCGACACTGTCGTTAAAAATTACAGAATCGGAATACTGGGCTGCGTTTAAAAACTTCTAGATGCATCAGATGTAGATATCATTTTATCTTTGTTTAATATTCGGTGAATGCAAGGATAAAACGATATACAGTCGAATCTCCATAAAGTTAACCTCCGTTAATTCTTAACCCTTTTAACCCTTTCAAACATACATTTTTTCTTATCTACGATTGACTTGAAAATTGGTACTCAGAGGTTTTCGAGGTTACGAATCTGAGGTCAAAATTTAAAAATTCAAAATGGCGGATTCAATATGGCAGACCCGAATTTGAAAAACGATGCAAATTTTATGAAAATGTATATCTGGGGGTTCTCGGAGTCGCTGATTACGAATCCGTAATCAGATTCCCGAAATTCAAGATGGCGGATCCAATATGGCGACTATAATCCAAAAAACAGTGCTGATCAAGTGTAAAATTGTTGAACAC
>NW_012027814.1:0-509 GCF_000956235.1 Wasmannia auropunctata
TCTTCTAGAAGAATGCCTCTCGATTCCTGGCCGTTTCAAACTTATATAACAATTCACGTGGTATCTACAGAAGTAATGTTTCTTATATTTGAAATTCTATTTAAAATGTCTTGATCATTTATTTTTGTTTTCCCGTAGAAGGGATAGATCAAACTATTAGGTTTTGAACGTACTAGTCGCGTATACAGCTAAGGAGATTGATTGTTGCGTATGGAAAATTGGAAATGTCGAGCAATTCGTGTTTCATTTGTGGTGATAATTTATCTATTGGTGCGAGCAGAGTGATAAAAAAGAAAGGCATCGCATCGTTGAAAGCAGCAAGCATCAGTAGAGAAGATAATAAACACGAATTATTATCTAACGTGGATACTGTAGAAACGCATGAAACATGTTACAATCGTACATAGCACCTTCCATGATTTCCGCAGAAAGAAAAAGAAAAAGAAGCCAAGAAGATTTATTAAAGCCAGGGCCAGGACCAAGCAGACAAAGAATACATTTTAACTTTG
>NW_012027814.1:12738-14315 GCF_000956235.1 Wasmannia auropunctata
CAATAAAGAAAGTTTAATAAAAGTTACGTTCTATCTCTCTCTCCCTATCATCTCCCTATCCCAAGACGCAAAATGATGATCTTCACGGCAAGCATAAGGGTTCCCGCTCGGCCCACTTTAAGCTAGCCATCTCTGATTGAGTCTCCTATTTTCATTATTATCCGAAACGAATCCAAACAAATCCCCACCCCTGCGTCCTTCTATTCCTCCAAAAACAGGACGTAACACTAGTTTAATGTAAATGTTTATATGAAGATCGAGAAGCAAAATTTATGTATAATCATACAAACATTTTTTCCGAATTAAGAAAAAGTTATATTTATATTATAAAATATGTTTACAAAATATTTATGTAAATGTTTGTGCGGAAATAAATTTTATTGTGATCTACATGTTCCTTTTATTTCTTATCTTCAAATGTCTTATAATATATATTTCATATACATTGAAAAAATATATATTTATTTATTTTATTAACATTGACAATGTGTTGAAAAAATGTTAAAAATACGTTACTTATAATAAATATAAAATATTTCTAACAACTTTAAATAGATGTTAAAATGCATGTTATTCTGATGTAAGAAAAATGTTGAATATATATTATTTACAACACAAATAAAATATTTCTAACACAATTAAATAAACGTTAGAATAAATGTTGATCTAATATAAGAAAAATATTACCGCAATGTTAGTTGCAACGATATTTCTCTTTTATGTCAACATTACCGAAACCTCTAGATGTGTGTCAAAGTTTGTTCACATTGACGTTATATACAACATTAAAAACTATATATTCCAAAATGTTACACGTTGCTTAATACTATTTTAATAACGTTAGTGAAATGATATTTTGCTTACTGGGGCTATATGCAGTTGACTAAATTACGCTAACCTTGCTTGTTGAAAAAAAATTGATGTAAAAATTTTTCCATGCACTTCACACCGAAACGCGATTAATCACATGAAAGAGAATAAAAAACCACATCACAACCTATATTACCTGCGTCAAATCACGAAAAAATCACCACTTTTCAGAACAAAATCTTTCATATCAATTTTAATTATTTTATCACAAGTTGTTCACTTTGTTCTGCCGAGTAAAAAATTAACACGTTTATTTAGCTCTGTGTCTAGTCAAAAATGAGCTAACACAATAACAATTTAATAACATGAACGACAACTGTCAAGTGCGATTGCAGCGCACAAAAAATATTGTTGAGCAAATTACGCTATGACCAAATTACGCTACTTTACCCTATATATATGTATATAATATTATTAGACGAAGTTTATATGAGTACGTGACAACACTTAACTCGTCTTGCTTTTGTAATTTCGAAATTAATATTTCTTAATCTTATTTAATGTTTACGTGATCATTTTCAAATTATAATAAAACTAAACAGAAATTAGACTAAACAGTATAACAAATTATATTAATAAATATAATATAGTGTTACGTCCAGACCCCAGGATATTTGTTTCGGCTTGTAGATAGAGAGAGTGAGTCTCGTGCGTGAACGAGATGGAATTGGAAGTGGAGGGGGTAAGGAAGGACGTAACTAAGTAAG
>NW_012027815.1:0-2884 GCF_000956235.1 Wasmannia auropunctata
TCATAGACACTCATCCAGTTACTGATTAGTATTACTGTGTTCTCATTAGTTGTAATAATACTGCGCCGGAAATGGACAAAAACTTGATAGTGTTTTGATGCAATGGTTGAAGCAGTTTTCCTGATAAAAATATGTGCAATTTGCGTAAATATTTGTCCAGTTATTGTTTAGTATTAACAGATTAATAATAGTTAAAATACTCCGTATAAACTGGTCAAAAATTGACAAAAACAAAACACTTTCATTGAGAGTTTACTGCGCATGTACATTTAAATATTTGGCAAAATTTGTTGTCTTTTCAGGACATCATAATATTTATTTAATTTAAAGTATACACAGACTATATTATATTAATCATAAGTTAAAAGTTAAACGATCTTAAACAGTGTGAAAAATAAGTGAACGTGTAGAAAAACATAGAGCAAGGAAAAAGAAGTTGAAAGAAATAAGGAATTTAATAAGGCAAAACTTTAGACAAAAATAACAACTACAGTTAAAATTGAAAGTAAACAAAGGACAAATAATGTATATAATATAGAATTATATTGTAGTGAGAACGCATCAAATTATTCTGAGAATAATGAAATTAATGATAATAATGACGAATAAAAATTATGTTATTAATTTTTATATTAACCTATATAACCTATATAACCTATATAACCCACATTATTATGTTTGCACATAATAATGTGGGTAATTTAGTACGTATGCTAGTTATATATGTTTATGTATGTTTATGTTAGCACATAATATAAATGTGTGTAATTTAGTACGTTAGCTAGTTAAAAGTATAATTTTCTGAAAAATAAAATTTTTTTTAAGAGAAATGTAAAAATTGTTTTAACATATACTATTGAATATAAAAATAAGTGAAATTAATGAAAGTCATAAATACAGAAAATCTTCAGTACATACTATATATTATGCTATTTCTAGTACAATATATATTATGCATTAAAGATTTCTGACACTATGGCTCATTAACTTTAAAATTTTACAATAAGCAAGCATGCGTACAAAAATACGAAATATTATTAGAGCAAAACTGCCCATTTCATGAGCAGCATGATTACTAATTAATCAGTTGAATAGTCTATTTATTGTCTCGTTTTTGCTCAGTAAACAAGTTCAGATTTTGTGCGCAGTAATTGCAGATAAAGCGTTACATCTTGATTGGGATTCTAAGTAGTTTTATTTCTCAGTTACTAGACAGAAGTTAGTAAAACTCTCTAGTAACTGCTAAAAAAACGCATGAAATTTCTACCAGGACGATCATTTCAATTACTGCGTGAAATTTTATTGAATTCAGCTTAAGAAATTAAATACTTTGAGAATTAGTCTGGATTTCGATATTAATGGAATAATAAAAAAACTAAAATTGTTGCAATTAGAATTATTCAACAAATTTCTCATTTTCAGACGAGAGATGCAACCAGAAAGAGAGAGATTAAACTCGATCGTTTTAAATGGAATTACAAGTCGGAGATTGTGGGAATTGTTAGGAACTGCTTGCGTCTTCCTAGTCGCACCTCTCATCATGATCGCTATAATCATTTTATACATATACCGTCGTTTGGTCGAGTTCGCATTAAGAATCCAGTTGCGGGACAAGTTCGCCGGTCTCTTGGAGGGCATGGATTGCATATGGGCTATTGAAGACGCCGTTTCTCCATGCATTATCAATACCTTGATGATACTGGAAAAAGCTCCGCAGGACTCAAACGCGAACTTCCTGGAGTCTTTAAGAATTCTGATGAATGAACGGATTGTTTCGAAGGCCGCTGGCACGACATTTGAAAAAATGTTTTACCTTCGAAGTCAGAAATTCGGTTACTATTTTTGGGAGAGAAGCGAGACGGTGAACCTGAAAGACAGGATCAGATGGCTGGAGTGTGTGAACGCCAACTGCGACGGATCCTGCGAGAATATCTGCAGCGAGTCCTTCAGGAAGACCTTAGAAAGCGTGTGCACCAAACCGTTGCCCAATGATGGCCGGGCCGCGTGGGAGATTCTCGTCGGGAGACGCTGCCCGAGATCCAGATCTCACGAAAAGGATTATTTATGTCCCGATGAGAGCTTCAACACCGACACCCGGAAAATTCCCGTGCTAATTCGCATTCATCATTCTCTAGGCGATGGGGTGGCCCTTCTGGGCCTATGGTTCAAAGCGATCGTCGAGGAGGACGAGACAAAAGAGACGAGAGTAAAGATCAAGAATATCGCCTCGTCAAGCAAGACTCAAGAACGTTTAAAGCCGTTAAAACAACAAGTGAAAATGTTGACCAAGCATACGTGGTTGAGTCACAAAGTTATCGTGACACAACTGTATAGAAGAATTAAAGAGGTCACGAGGATAACGATGGCTTTATTTTCTTATCCGAAATACGTCGTTCAACTAGCTGTTCGTAGTACGGACAAAAAGTACGTTTAGTATTTGGTTTATTATGCATTAAAAAAAAAAGTTTAATTCATCCTATTGGAAACAGATGAATAAAAAGATTTATTTCAGTATTAAACTAAACTCCTGAAAAAAAGCAAGAAAATAAAAAGATGTTTAAAATCTCTATTTTCAAAATTAAAATTCATGATTTCACAAAATATAAATTCTAATTAGATATATTTAATATATCTGCCTTTTTTATATTACCATTGGAAATTAAAACAACACCTTACACACTTCAAAAAATTGGTAAAAAAGTGAGTGTAACTTTAACAAAAATGATTATTAAAAAGAGATGTTACGAGAAATATTTTGAAGTTTAAAATCTTTACTTTTCAATACTTTAAATCTGATTGTTTTTTTATTGAGCTACACAGATACAAATAAAGATCCGTTAAATCTCAAAATTTGTTACAAACTTTGGAAAGTTTCATGCCGTAA
>NW_012027815.1:8142-8745 GCF_000956235.1 Wasmannia auropunctata
TTTTTATTACATATCCTTGTAGCTTATCTCAAAAGCTTTCCAAAACACATAGATAAAATTTTTTTTTTTTAATAAATCTTGAGTTATAAAGCTTGAATTTTGCAGTAGGGGAGAGTTGCCGAATGCGTATCACTTAAGATATTTTTGGTTATATTTTACATTTAGTACTATTTAGAATGCAAATATACGTTGAAAATTGTAGCTTGATGTTCAAGGCATCTAATATTACATGTTAAATTTTTCACTAATAGCAAATTAATTTGCTCTAAACCTTTTTTGTAATATGCTGTCAAAAGCACGATTCAGCAAATTGGTCGCCTAAATCGTATCTGTGAGTTTTATTAATAGTACCTTCTTCTAAACTATTGAATTTAAGTAATTAAAAGCACAAGATTCATAAAAGAATCATGAATTAATATCTACTTTAATTGTAATTTATCAAAGAATACAGCTGTTTTGCTTACGCAACTCTATGACGGTTTTTCGTCTACAGACTTGCTAAAAAACAACTTTGATCATGTTAAAATAAATAATGTTAATTATCTCATGTGATCTCGTGTAATCTAAAGATAAAGATGCATTAGTGTTTCTAAATTGTACCGA
>NW_012027816.1:0-768 GCF_000956235.1 Wasmannia auropunctata
TCGAGCGAAAAGTTGGAGGTCCACACCGTCGACTGTGGGAAGATGAACGAATGTGCGATCAGATTACCGAGCGAAGACGACAAGTGGCTGAGTTTTAACAACTACAGCAGGAAGGAACGTGTCCCGTTTGTTGTGTATGCCGACCTGGAATGTATCCTGAAAAAAATGGAGAGAGATCCAGAAACACCGACCTACAAATATCAGCATCATCAAGTATTTAGCATAGGTTATTACGTACACTGCTCGTATAATGACGCGTTATCGACGTATCAATTTCGCCGCGATACAGATTGCGTTGCATGGTTCGCCGATGAATTAAGATGTTTAGCACACAAAGTAAAATCTATTATATCCACTAATGTACCCATGGCAGATTTCACGCGAAACGATTGGGAAAGATTTCACAACGTCACACACGGCCATGTGTGCGAGAAACCGTTTGCACCTGACGACTCGCGGGTACGCGATCACTGTCATTTGACTGGACGATATAGAGGTCCGGCACATTCAAATTGTAACCTAAATTACCAAGATTCACATTGCATTCCAGTAGTTTTTCACAATTTGTCCGGTTACGATGCGCATTTTGTTATCAAGGAAATAGCTGAAGCATACCTGGAACGTGTAGAACTACTTCCAATAACGAAAGAAAAATATATATCGTTTACAAAAAATGTTCAAAGCACCGAGGATAAAAAGGATCAAAATATTATAAAATTGCGATTTATCGATTCATATAAATTTCTCAGTACCAGTCTTGACAAATTA
>NW_012027816.1:12258-14116 GCF_000956235.1 Wasmannia auropunctata
TTACAACGCTCAACAAAAAAGCAAATTAAAGGGAAAGATTCACTCTTTCGAAAGCTGTGAACTGCATTTGCATGCGATTTTTAATTCGCGCCATGGAACTTGTCAAATTTCGTAAAAAATTTTGAGATTCGTCGGGCCTCCTTTTCTATCCGTGTAATTCCATGAAAGATCAGTAGGATCGTTTTCTCAAGTACCGATTTGGAAAGTAGAGATTTCAAGCTGTAAAATGCTTTTTTGAACATCTCAATGCTATCATTTTTAACGAAGTTACATTTTCTTGAATTTTGTCTATTTTTGGAGGGTAGAGTATGTGATGCTTTAATGTTGTTAAGAAGTGTATATACGACATATTTTGTTAAAATACGATTTAAATATACTATATTTATTTAAAAAAATACTATCATGCATGGTCAACATTTACTAAGAAAATCATTTAATCTTTATTCAGAATTTTTTTCATCGGATTTCCCCGTTTTTTTAGTGAAAAAGATATTTGTTTCAACATTGTTTAACAGGATTGTGCCATATCTTTCCGTTATCCGATCGACCTTAACTTTTACAAATTTTTTTTCTTTTACCAAATAGAACAATTTTAGAGGGCGTCGTGAAAAAAATTCGGAAAAAATTTTTCAACAAGTATAAATAAGGTCCATCCTAATGTATATACAGAGTGCCCACTCTATACTCCGTTCACAGCAAGAGCATACCTGCCTCTGCGCATATAGGCAGGATGGTGGGGATAGTATACTCCACTTTCAAGTTTTATAACTCAAAATTTATTTAAAAAATATTTTATCTAATTTGGAAAGCTCTCGAGATAAGCTACAAGAATATGCAATAAAAAATGGGGGTTCCATTAAAAAAATGCTGCGATTCCTTAGCGAAAATAAAACGTAAAACAAGCGTTAATAAAGCGTTTAATTGGAGAATAAAGGAAGTATAAAGGAGGAGTAACGGAAGTGTAAACGAAACCCATAGGATACGAAAATTGAAACACGCGAAGTATAAAGGAAGCGACAACTATACGTTAACCCTTTGAAGCATACATTTTTCTTTACCTACGATTGATTTGAAAATTGGTACTCGGAAGTTTTCGAGGTTGCTGATTACGAATCTGAGGTCAAAATTTAGAAATTCAAAATGGCGGATTTAATATGGCGAATCCGAATTAAAAAAACAATGCAAATTTTGAAAATGTATCTGGAGGTTCTCGGAGTCGTTGATTACGAATCCGTGATCAGATTCTTGAAATTCAAGATGGCGGATCCAATATGGCGAGTATAATCCGAAAAACAGTGCTGATCCAGTGTAAAATCGCTGAACCCCCAGATATATATTTTCATAAGATTTGCATCGTTTTTTTAATTCGGGTCCGCCATATTGAATCCGCCATTTTGAATTTCTAAATTCGTAATCAGATATCCCGAAAACCCCCAGAAATACATTTTCATAACATTTGCATCGTTTTTTGAATTTGGGTCTGCCATATTGGATCCGCCATCTTGGATTTTAGAAATCTGACCACAGATTCGTAATCGGCGACCCCAAAAACCCTTGAGGAAAGATCTTTGAGTGGAAACTTTGAGAACTTTCGGAGATAAAGAATTTTCTCCAGAAAAAATTGCAATTTTTCAACGTTTGTTTATTTGTACAAAATCCCATGATTTAAATTATTGCACATCGATTCTTATTCTTGAATGTATAACTGATACCAAAACACAAAAAAAGTTCGAAAATTGAGTGAAAACTACCCCAGTTATTCAGAAAATGGTTATGGAAAAGGTAACATTCCACAATGCCACTATGCTGCTAAGAAATGTCAACAGAACATTGAGAACTTTTCGGCAAGCGCGAGTAA
>NW_012027816.1:16346-17024 GCF_000956235.1 Wasmannia auropunctata
TATCTTCGTTGTTTATCGAAAATAACATAAAAGTATAGAATTTGTTCCGTTTTATTAATTAGCGTTAAACAGACAGCGTATAACAAATACCAAACAATTAGTGGACCATCAATATTTTTACTCAGATTGTTAAATAATGAATTTTAAACAATTGTAATAATTCAATTTTAATAGTCCGATTTTTAAGTCCTAACTAACAAATACCGCATATACAGATTCTAGATATCGTCATTAATTTGTTAGATATTGCATTATAAACAAATGGATAGCGAGAGAAACTTATAACTTGTTCCCTTCGATTTATTAATGTTAAATAACAATTACCAAACAAGTGGATTATCGATATCTTCGCTCGATTGTTAAATAATGGATTTTAAACAATTGCAATAGTTTAGACCGATTTCTAAATTCTAATTAACAATTACTGCATAGACAGATCTCACATATCATTGTTAACTTGCTAAATATTGCGTTATAAACAAATGAATAATGTGAGAGGTTTAGAACTTATTTCGTTGAATTTATTAATACTAAATAACAATTATCAAAGTGGATCATTAATATCTTTATCCGATTATTAAATAATACTTTAAACAAATGTAATAGTTTAGTCCGACTTCTCAGTTTTAATTAACAATTTACATACAAACAAAGCTCAGATATCATCGTTAAAACCCG
>NW_012027817.1:0-483 GCF_000956235.1 Wasmannia auropunctata
TCTGTCACGTACTCCTACCAAATCTCCACAGGCGGGTACATCTTCCGCAGGGCCGGAAGATAGAACACCGCAGTCATATGATTTAAATGGGCAAACGGAAAATGCTCGAACAACTCGCCGTGTCACCTTCAGTGACGAAATAGCCAGCTTAAGCACTGGCGACGGCATGACTAATTTAAGCGGGGCAGCCGGTGCGCAAGATAACGCACGGACAACTCGCGGATTCAATTCCGTCAATGAAACGGATAATTTAGTAGAGCTGATGCGAGAAATGCGTGAAATGAGAACTCAAATGAATGAGCTCATGATGAACCAACGCGAAGGGCACCGCGATCGACGCCGCGAAACATATGACCATAGCTTCGCATTAGATACATCAAGGCCTCTAGATGACACTCGTAACGATTCGGTGCGAGATCACAATAGCTCCGCGCTGAATATTTCGAGATCGCAGGACGATATCCGTAACCAACCGGGACGAAC
>NW_012027817.1:12905-13291 GCF_000956235.1 Wasmannia auropunctata
ATTAAATGTAGCGTAGCGTTGTTTAGATGACCATCCCCGTGAAGCTGATAATATTCTTGAAATAGTGCGATCGCGTGTTTTAATACCTCATGATGATTCACTGTTAGTGTGTTGTTTTCATGTAAATAGCCATATCGTTTAAGATAATGGATTACTTTTGTTTCGTTATATCCATAAATGGTCGGAGCGATCGTGATTATTACGATGACGATGAAAGTGAATGCGAGTGACATGCTCGGTTCACGATGTAAATGTACTTTGTCGCAGTTCTTCTTGAGAATGATTGAGGCGTGATTCACTACGTACTGTATGGGAAAAAGACGCGAGTATGATATATATAGATAAAAATCGAGCGAGATGACAATGTATACACGTATGACGCATAC
>NW_012027818.1:0-623 GCF_000956235.1 Wasmannia auropunctata
TATGTTCGTAAATGACATGTTGTTGCTCGAGAGTGTGGGTTTTTCCTTCTTCCATGCTCTCGAAGAGGTCTATGGCGAGGTCTTCCACTCTGCGTCCGAAATCCTTCGCGCTTTCTCCCGGCTTTTGCTTTAGCGAGTTAAATTCGTGCTGTAGGTTGGTAACGCTTCGCTGGCACAAATATTTTGTTTCCATTTCGCTCTTAAATTGTGCAAAATTGCGAATGCTGCGCGTGCTTTTCCCTTTAATTTTGTACAAATCAGGGCTTCCAAAAATGAATTTTCGTCCGCCGGATGAATGTTTTTCATCGCGTAGGAAGCGGCTTCCAAAAATTCGTGAACGCGATCCCGCGAGCTACCGTCGATTTCCGGAACTAGCTTTCGCGCCTCGATCAGGCTCATAAAACTATGAGTTCGTCCCGGTTGGTTACGGATATCGTCCTGCGATCTCGAAATATTCAGCGCGGAGCTACTGTGATCTCGCACCGAATCGTTACGAGTGTCATCTAGAGGCCTTAATGTATCTAATGCGAAGCTATGGTCATATGTTTCGCGGCGTCGATCGTGGTGCCCTTCGCGTTGGTTCATCATGAGCTCATTCATTTGAGTTCTCATTTCACGCATTT
>NW_012027818.1:1812-4234 GCF_000956235.1 Wasmannia auropunctata
TTTGTATCGTTTTATTATAAAATAAAGATTAAAATCACAAATTTTTAAAAATATCGTTCAAACGTTCTCCTGGATACAAAAGCAAACTTTTTCAGGCCATATAATTTTTTTTCGTTCATCTATGATCTAATTTATCGAAATTTCATACTTTAATGTCAAAGTCAAATTTTGTGTTGACTCGTGTAATTTACTGTGCATGCGTTTTCCGCTATTTAACTTTTGACACTCATGATTTCATTCAAATGTATTGTAGTCATTAGACAATGACTACAATTCCTACTTCTAATATAAAGTTTATAAAAATGCATAATTTACTGTGCATGCGTTTTCCGCTATTTAACTTTTGACACTCATGATTTTATTCAAATGTATTGTAGTCATTAGACAATGATTACAATTCCTACTTCTAATACAAAGTTTATAAAAATGCATAATTGCAATCATTAGACAATGACTACAATACATTTGAATGAAATCATGAGTGTCAAAAGTTAAATAGCGGAAAACGCATGCATAGTAAATTATGCATTTTTATAAATTCTATATTAGAAGTAGGAATTGTAGTCATTGTCTAATGACTACAATACATTTGAATGAAATCATGAGTGTCAAAAGTTAAATAGCGGAAAACACATGCACAGTAAATTATGCATTTTTGTAAACTTTGTATTAGAAGTAGGAATACATGCGTGATAATTGATTGATATTGAATTTTATAAACGATATGGATATATTTTGCGTGAACTGTGTGTCTCACTGCTTGAAGGTATATTATTATCTATATGAATAATATTTAATCTTTTTTATGAATGTTATTTTTTATTATTATATTTTTTATCTTTGTATATTTTATCTTTATTGTAAATAGTTTCCTCCTTCATTAAAAATGTGATGTGATCATAACATTTAATTTTGACTTACAGGTTACAAATAAGAAACAAAAAAAAAAACAGAAGAAAAAAAGGTGAATAGGGGAAGGTAAAGGAAAATAAGGAAAAGATATTAAATAAATCTTTATCATTCACATTATTTAATCATATATAATATTATATGAATACATTTGTAGAACTTATAACATAAATAAAACAAAATGGTGTTTATATAATTGCGTTTTATTGCATTTATTCAATAATTTTATAATACAATTAAAACATGACAATTTTATAATCATTTATTTATACCATTAGTTCTACAAATGTATTCATATAATACAATAACATAACAAAATATAGAAAGTATCTCGTTATTTAATCATTTTTTAAATAAGACAGTTTCTAATTTACTCTCAATTATCAAAGTATTATATTCGATATAATTGCATCTAGAAATAATTCGTAAAGAGGATTAGTTAGAATGCAAATAATTGATATTATTATCGTATATTTCAAGTTTTCATGTTTTTTATAAGATTAATTATTAATTTTTTTATAACAACTCATACATATGTAACAACAGCACACATCTTCCAAAAACGTTCTTAAAATGTCCAGAAAACGTCCCTCGAATAAAGTGTGCTGTTTGGAAAATGTTGTAGTAAAAAATATAATCTAATTAACGTGTTGCGGTACAATATTACTCGCATTTGATCCAATCATAAATTAATTTTTAAATTAGTGAAGTATAACTATAACAGCGATTTCAACGATGCAATTTAGGATTTTATTCATTTTATTTTAATGTACCAATTTTTCTTTAAGTCTGGCGGTATTATAATGATCAGTTTCTACGAAGAAAATACATAAGAAAATGTAGAAATAAAATGATCCCCGAGCGGTAGCAAAAACGTTTAAAAGTTGTACCCTCTTTTTAATGAGCAAGATCCTGCTCTGATCTATCGTCATAGTCTACTTCGCGAATTTAATTGATATTTATTCTACAATAATTCTACAATAAATCTATTAAATTTTCATTAGGAAAACTTGGGAACACTTGGAAACTTTTTGATTTTTTGGAAAACTTAACTCTTTACTTATTATTTCGACAATAGGATTTAAACAATTTAAGTTAAACAATTAAGGAAAAATTTAATTATTTTTTTTATGTTGCTAACAGTGTTTATTAATTTTAATGATAGAAAACATTAAGGATCGGTTGTTTCCATTTTCGGATGAATTATGCAATAATTTATTTAACAGACAAGTGAACGTTGAGCCAATAACGTTAGCTGTAGAGGAATTTACCCATTAAATAAATTACTACATAGTCTTATCGGAACAACCGATCCTAAATGTTATTTTTGAAAGTTGAGCGCCGATAATAATAGGTGGAAATCAGAAAGATAATAAATGAACTTAATAATTCCGGAAAAAAAAGTTCCATATATAATTATATATAATTATATGCAAAATATGTCCATATATGTTTCTTTTCTTTGTAAAATTATTCTTTAATACAAAATTAATAATAATAAGAAGGAAACATA
>NW_012027819.1:0-544 GCF_000956235.1 Wasmannia auropunctata
CGGAATCTAAGCAGATCGGAGATGCAATCAGGAGGATGAATCACGATATAGAAAGTATTGTCAATTGGACAATGGACAATGGACTTAAACTAAATCCAGGAAAGACATCTGCAATGATCCTTAGTACTGCCAGATACGTCAACAACATCAATTGGGAAGAATTGCCTGGGATCATGGTTGAGGGTAATCCCGTACTTTTTAGGGACTCTGTGGTATATCTGGGATTGACAATATCGAGTACTCTCTTGTGGGAAAAATAAGTGACAAGGACTACTTCCAAGATGAATGCTGCTCTTCATCAGCTTAAGATCTGCAAACATCTATTCCCACCTTCCATGCGCACAAGGTTGGTTTCAACTCTGATTCTTCTCTTGATGGACTATTGTTGCGTAGTGCTTACCGACATCACGGGCACCCAAGACTTGAGGCTACAGAGACCGCTAAATAGATGCGTACGCTTCATATTTCAAGCAAAATGGGATGAACGCATAACACCCTATTACGAGAAACTCAGCTGGATCGTATAACTTCGTATAATGTATGC
>NW_012027819.1:2837-3438 GCF_000956235.1 Wasmannia auropunctata
CACAATGTTAGCACAATCTAGCACAACTTGGCTACAATTGTAGAAAATTAGAAAAAAAACGAAATAGGGGGCTGATTAAAAAATGTTTTTTTAATTGACGCATTTTCCGCATTACAGGTTTAATATTCTAGCACAATGTAGCACAAACCTAGCACAATTCAGCACAACTGTCGAAATTTTTTAATTCTAAAAGTGGGGGGCTAACTTCGTGGAGGCTCGCCGCGGCGTGAATTTCGTCAGCCGCAGCTGATGAGGCGGGCGGCTGAGCATGTTCAAAATCGCGGCGTAAAATTCAACGCATCACGCAATACGCAAGTAGCGGCTGATGTCTTGCTTCGGAACTCGCCACACGGCATGCACGATGATCAAACGACCGACAAGTGACATTATTTGTTCCCTTTTTTTCGAAAACATCACTTGTTTGTCACTTGCTCGAACGGAAGTGCCGAGGCGAGATTTCAGTCGAAATGAGAGGGGTGAGAGGGGCGAGCCGGCGCTGATCGAGGCAGTCTTCTCGCAACCGACTCTCGCAGCACTTGCTAACGATTCGACACGCTTCTTTTGCGCTCCTTTTTTTGTAAGGCGGTTTGATAGGCAATGC
>NW_012027820.1:0-621 GCF_000956235.1 Wasmannia auropunctata
AGATTTATCGTAAAAGAAGTGGCTGTCCTGAGAAGAGGTACAGTTCTTTCGCATTACATTTTTGCGAGTCCTATGCCATGGAATTCTTTAACAAAATTCGACAAGTCTGGCGCTTCCTGGTTGATTGCTTATCACCATGGATTGGGATGGGAAGACGGGATGATTCCGTACAGCATGGCGAAACACCTGATTGCAACAGCTGTGTGTGGTGAAGAGGATGATACCGACGAGGCTATCGTGTACGTTAAAGGATATCAAAAACGAGAATGGCTCGGTGATATGCTCGATGTGAGAGTAGTCATTGAAACTCTGGATACCGATTACGAAGATGTAGTTTCTTTGAATAATCTAAGTGTTATTAATACTATGCGTTGCGGAAAACATGTTAAGAATTGCGCATTACAAAATGTATTTAAAATATATAACTGGTGGTCACATCATCAAATAAAACAATAAAATGTATAATATTTTAATCAATAAAATGTGAAATTTTTAAAATTATGTTTTTTTCCCTTTTCTTCGTACATGTATATGGCACTACTATTACTACACTGAGATGTGTGCGAGACACGTTCATCTTTGACGCGGATCAAATTTCTACCTGGTCGCGAACGAAAGAAA
>NW_012027820.1:2973-3322 GCF_000956235.1 Wasmannia auropunctata
AGGTAAAGATAGTATAGATCATTATGTGAGGGAATGTCAGAAAACAAAAGAATGGTTTATAGAGCTGGGGAAAGATGAAGAGGAAAGAGTAAATAGGATAAGATCGGAAATTTTGGATGAAACAAAAGGAAGGATATTAAAGAAATTATGGAAAGAAAGGGAGAAACAGATAAGAGTAAGAGAGAAAGAGAGAAATGAAGAAAAGGAGTGCGAGGAAATAGGCTAAGAATAGGAATGAAGAAGGAGAGGAAAGTGAAATAGGAAAGAGAGTGTAAAGTAAAAGAGTAAGTGAAGAATAGGTATAGGTAGATAGAGGTAAAGGATAGGAGGCTGTAATAGAAATAGTGTA
>NW_012027821.1:0-537 GCF_000956235.1 Wasmannia auropunctata
ATAATGTTGATCATATACATGAGAAAAATACAAGGGTTACTTCAAAATGCTGTAACTTTAGTGAAAAAAAATCGTAGCGTACTTGTTTGTTTTTTACTAAATTAAAGAGAAAGATTCCAACTTTATGACGCTCGAAACCGCATCCCCGAGAAAAATTTTAGCAAGTCCGTGCATTCTGTTAAACTTTGCAATTTTTTCATGTATAATTGGCATTATCCGGTGTGCACTATAGGTAGGTTGGCGATCGGATTTTGCACACCGTGTGTGTATGTGTGTATGTTTTACACACGTCCGCACTCACACAATGTGCAAAATCCGTTTACCAACCTCCCTATAGTGCACATCGGATAATGCCAAACATACATGAGAAAAATACAAGGGTTACTTTAAAATGCTGTAACTTTGTGAAAAAAAATCGTAGCGACTTGTTTTTTTTTCAAATTAAAGAGAAAGATTCCAACTTTATGACGCTGGAAACCGCATCCCCGGGAAAAATTTTAGCAAGTCCGTGCACTCGTTCAAACTTTGCAATTTTCA
>NW_012027821.1:12931-13353 GCF_000956235.1 Wasmannia auropunctata
TACTTTGATGTTAATAATAGTGACTCAAATATCATTGAATTATTAACTATTTCATGCGTTGTAAGATTATAAATTAACTTTTTGTATAATTTTCTGTCATAATTATCTTTTTCATGTATTTCTGTATAATATGGATACTTTCCTGAATCGATGGCCCTATTAATTTCGTCAGTATTAGGCCGTTTTTTAATTTTGAAACTTTTATTACTTTTATTACTTTTAAAATTATATTTCTTGTTATTAAAATTATTAATTTGTTTAGAAATCATTAATTTAATTAAAATTACCAGTTAATTTTCTTGTTGTAAAATTTTGTTTTTTATTGCTGCAAAATTCAGAAAATTTTAATTAATTAGAATAATATAAAGTTTTTGCAATATATATAACTGTATGTACATTTTTATATTATAGGAAACTTTATG
>NW_012027822.1:0-467 GCF_000956235.1 Wasmannia auropunctata
TCTTCGGGAATTACAATCTCCTTGTCGTCTTTGTCAAAATAAAATTTATTATTCGACGAATTTACATTGGGTATCTTATAATACGTTTCAAAATCTGCCAGACCGAGTTCGTATTCACCATCGCTCAAATCTACAGGTGGAAAGTAGCTTACCGCGAGGCTGCTGCTTTTGCCAGTCAGCGTAAACGTCAGCGACATGTTTGAATGAATACTGAGTCTAAATGTTGCAACGTTTGTCTTTAAATATATTATCTACCGTCTGTAAAAACTGTAGACACAGTTGACCGCAATTGCTTTGATCGTAACGCTGATAAGGTGTGCGATTGAATTCGATTTGCGTCTCGTTGTCACGTAGATATCGCACCAATTCTCTCGGTGGACGAAGATTACCAAAACTGTCGAAATATATAGCACGATTGCCCCTCTTTGCGTATGCTACCCAATGAGTACCGAGTCCCTCAGCATTAT
>NW_012027822.1:3001-3463 GCF_000956235.1 Wasmannia auropunctata
TCAGAAATTACGTGCGCGATAACGCNCTTTTGCATAGTTGCATCTGACTTTGACGCAAAGTCACGCAAGATTCGACGTGTAGCACTGCCAGTAGATGATAGCGATGTCGCCAACAAACGTTTCGTGCAACAGACGATTACAAGTTTTGAAAGATCGACAGGACGAAATCGAGAGAAAGATTACCGCGCTTCAAAATAATATGCAAATGCTGATTAACGAGCTTCGAAAGTCGATTCAAGAAACGTATCATCGCGCTGAATAGAAAAGACTCGAACATGCCGAAAAAGAAAAGTCTCGAAAAGCAGCAGCTGATCGAGGAACTGCACGCTCCCGCGAGAAGAAATTTTCCACGAAGACGCGTCATAGTTTGCGGATACGATGACCTGTGGCAGGCGGATGTGGTCGAGATGCGTCCTTATACGCGATTCAACAGAGGTTACCACTACATTCTCACCGTTATCA
>NW_012027823.1:0-640 GCF_000956235.1 Wasmannia auropunctata
AGTATTATGTGACAGCCGCCGTACATCGGCGCTTATGCAAAATGCTTAATTACATTTTTAACACAATGATCTCACCGTTATTTTAATTGTCTCCGAAAAAAATCTTATATTACACAAAAGTATTATGTGACAGCTGATCAAATTGTTGAATTGCATTTTTAACATATGTTCGATGCAGTGAGACATATTATTTGTCCTTGAAAAAATATTATATTACGCGAATTTATTGTGTCACAGCTGCCGTACATTGGCGCTTCACCAAAATGCTAAATTGCACTTTTTATGTCTGTTTGACGATGCGATTTCATCGCAAGGCATTATGGCTACTCGTATAAATGCTCTTATAAATGCTCGCAAGATTTCACATTGTTAAAAATGTCGAGCGAAGGACGCATGGCTACGTTCGGGCGAGTGTCTCCTCTATGGTGGGAAAGAAGAAAAAAACCTCGATATTGTTCTGCGATTGCTCGTCTTCTTCGTGAAAGAGAATGTGGATTTCCAAATGTGCTTACTCGCGTTAAGAAGAAATGTCCCCATCATTCGTTGCAAATGCGTGTAATTAGACATTGCCGTGATATGTATTGGAACAGTGTCACAGAGTTAATCCTTTACACATGCAAAGGAACAATTTATGGTATTA
>NW_012027823.1:2686-3465 GCF_000956235.1 Wasmannia auropunctata
TAAATATATACATTGTCAGTTAAATATACATTGTGTTAAATTTTTTTTCGTTCCATATCTCTTCGTCGAATTACATCGCGCGCGAAAATCATGGGTGGGATGGAGATACTGCATGAGTGAGAGAGAAAGAAAATTGTAGCTGGGTACAGATAGGCGGATTTGTGCCATATAAATAAAATCATTTTATACATATATATACATATTTTTTTAATCTTTAAATAAAAACTTTTTAATTTTAATTATCTATTTTCTTCTCCTCCTATTCCTCTTCGCGAGCGATAACGGGTGGGGCCCGTGCGCAACGGCGGCGGCGGCGGCGGCGGCAAGCGCGAGCGCGAACGCGAGCGCGGTTCCCCTTTCCCCACGGATCCCGCGTCAACGACGCGGTTCCTCCGTCCCCGCGGATCCCGCACCTACGACGCGGTTCCCCCGTCCCCGCGCATTCCGGACCTACAACGCGGTTCCCCCGCCCCCGCGGACCCCGCACCTACGACGCGGTTCCCCGTCCCCGCGCATCCCGCACCCGTAACGCGGTTCCCCTCTCCCCGCGCATCCCGCACCCCGCGGTTAGGCCAGCTGATCGAGTCGGCTTTCCGCGGCTTCCCCTCCCCGCGGACCCCGCATCAGACCGTAAACGTTCTGAGCGGTTTCCCCCTCCCCGCGGACCCCCTCCCCGCGGACCCCCCGCGGACCCCACTCCCCGCGAACCCCCCGCGGACCCCCCTGCCCCTCACCACCCCTCGGAGCTCCTGAGTTAGAACCGGCCCTTACTAGCTACT
>NW_012027824.1:0-484 GCF_000956235.1 Wasmannia auropunctata
GAGCCATGACTGCCCTCAACGCTGCTTGACTTCTGTGATCGGGAACTGTAGACACTTTGTGATGATCCATTATTACTCAATGTTAATGAATATACATATATCAATGATAGATCGTATTAATAAAATTATTAAGAAAATGAAAATATATTTTTTTATAAATGTTAATAGGATACTGCAGTAGTGTTAGTGTTAAATATTAATAGTATCACTGCAGTAGTGCTGAACACTATTAGTGTCACTAAAGATATGTTCTGTTTCATACATTATGCACCTGGTGTATCATTTTATCCTGATTTAACAGTAAAAACCAAAAATAAAATAATACATGATCTGCATCATGCCTGAAACGGACTCTAAGTATCACTTATAGTGTAGTAGCAAACACAAGTATTTACTGCAGTAGTGCTGAAACACTACTAGTACTATTACACACTGTACAGAATGTGCACTATTATAGGTTGGTTTAATATTGCACACTTCTGCG
>NW_012027824.1:2854-3346 GCF_000956235.1 Wasmannia auropunctata
AGAGTAATTACGTGACCTGTGCTCTCGTCTTGCTGAGTGCATGTCGGTAGTCTCTCGTCCTTGGAGTCCTTGTTGCTTGGAGCCGGTGAGACGACGCTTTAACACAATCCCTTCCGAACAGTCGCTATCCCTTGCTTATTTCGGTCGGTGCAAGGCCTAACGGTTTAATCCTACTACAAAATGTTAGTCGCGGAACATGGCAAAATCGTAGATGCGCTCGCCCTCGAAAATCGGAAGACGCAGGATCCACTCAGCCGTTACGGTCGGGCTAATGAGCCCTTGTGACGGACGTTGTCGCAAAACGTCACGTCACAATAGATAGATGTGCTTGCAACCCGTTTGTACAACTGAGTAGAAATTATTTGAAAGTATAAATGACCAAGGAACTCCCAAGGGCTTTTATTTCTATACCGCCAACATTGACTACGACAGGAAATAACCAGACAAGTAATGCAAAGTAACTCTGCAATGAAGATTCGTAGAAACAACAGA
>NW_012027825.1:0-368 GCF_000956235.1 Wasmannia auropunctata
CTTCCGATCTTGGAAACTTATGTATACATATAGAAATTGTACATATCTAAATGTACGTATAAATATATATAGAAGTTTCCAGGACAGTCCTGGAAACTTATGTACACATAAAAACTGTACATATCCAAATGTATACATTCCGTGCCAAAATTAAAGAATTATCCGATCTGATCGCTAAAAATAGGCAAATTTCAAGAAAGTATAACTTCATCAAAAATGATCGTAACTGAATGATCAAGAATGCATTTCACAGCTTAAAGTCTCTACTTTCGAAATCCATTATTCGTTAAATGACTTACTGATTCTTTATAAAGCTGTACGGATGCAAATGGAGATGCATTAAATCTAAAAATTTTTTACTAAATTAA
>NW_012027825.1:7643-8358 GCF_000956235.1 Wasmannia auropunctata
TCGTTTAAATTATTCAAAATTATTTGCAGTAAAAGTTTAATGCCATTGTCTTTCCAAATAACTTTAAGTTTCGTAAAACAGACTTAAAGTTATTAAAATGATCAATAGAATCATAGTGAAGCAAAAACTTGGCTATTATGTAAAATTTTTTCTTTTTTAAAAATGATTAGTATCTTAATAACTATTGCGAAGATCGCAAAATAATAGAGGATTTTTTTGTTCAGTTTGGTCCACACTACCTGCCCACAAGCGCTGTACCATTGAGTACGAAACACATAATTTGTAGCATCACTTTCTTAGTTGAATATCATCTAGACAACTATTATATAGAATTTTATTCGTTTATATATATTGTGACGGGACATTTTTTGATCGCCCGTCACAAGGGTCGCAACGCCCGGCCGAGGAAGCGCGGTTTCGGATCCTGCGTCCTCCCCGATTTAGGGAGGCGAGCGTATCCGCGCGCATTGCGTTTTCGATTCTATTGTCGCGCGCGTTATGTAACTTTTCTCTCCTCGTGAGCGTAACCATAGGATAGGACGGCGCTATAAGAAAACCGTCTACACCAAGCAGCGAGAGGGAGAGAGACATCGGCCTTGGAGCGACTGGCTCATCGCGGGAGCAACGGAGCACGCAGGTCAGATATAATTCTCGCAAACGAGATGGGTCCTCATACTCTCTGTTATGAGCTTGTTACTGCCGCCGATTACTTTCA
>NW_012027826.1:0-455 GCF_000956235.1 Wasmannia auropunctata
TCACTATATCATTTCCACACCACCTTGCGGTAGATAGCACGGTGCGTTTTTTTATAGTGGTTCCCCGATAGGCCTAATCCACTCTCATTAATTTAATGCAAAAATTGCTCAAAATGCTGTCCTCCCTCGCGTATGCAGAATTCGGCTCTTCGAACAATGCTGCGCGTTGCAGAGTATGCCATTTCTGGCGTAATGCTCTCGAAGGCATCAGTAATAGCATTACGTACTTGATCTACTGTACCGTGACGCCAGGGCTCAACAAAATCTTTTACATAGCCCCATAAAAAAAAGTCTATTACATTTAGATCTGGCGACCGTGGTGGCCAGACAATAGGGCCACCTCGACCAATCCACCTCTCTGGATATTCTTTGTTTAAAAAGTCGCGAACTTGTCGACGAAAGTGCGCAGGAGCTCCATCGTGCTGATAAATAAAGCGTGTTCGCACATGGAGGGG
>NW_012027826.1:8194-8709 GCF_000956235.1 Wasmannia auropunctata
TAAACAAATAAAGAATGAATCAAATAAATTAAAATACAATGAAACAAAAATAAAATGTAATAAAATAAATAAGAAATTAATGTTAAAATATAATAAAGTAGAAAAGACAAAATAAAATAAATATTTTGTATTTGTGTGAACAATATATAAATTTTTTAAAGTATGTTAACGCGATCGGCGCTCAGGCACAAGGGCACATGCACCTGGCGAAGGAGCACGAGCCGAGCACGTGGCCACGCGCCGAGCACGTAGTCACGCGCTGCGACGTCACGCACCCCCACGCAGGGGGTGCTGCCATTGATTGCGCATCGAGCCCGATCGACGAGGCTTTTGCGTGCGAATTTTCAACGCGAGAGACGAGTGAACGTGCGTGCGAGTGAACAAGAGAAGAGAAGAGCGAGCAAGAGAATAAGGAGCGAGGTTGTCAGCCCATCAGGATCATTCCGAAAGACGTTCGGAGGACTGTGCCGGTGAGGTGATCCTCTTATCGTGCGTATTGTAAATCCGCGGGCTTC
>NW_012027826.1:11064-11510 GCF_000956235.1 Wasmannia auropunctata
TTTGAAAAAATTATGTCCATTCTTAACATTTAATAAGAAATCAGTTAAATTTCCTGATGTACAGCAACAACCAAATGGAAATGATTGTGGAGTGTTTGCAATAGCATTTGCAGTATCATTATTATTTGGTTTAAAACCAAACGAAATTAAGTATAAACATTCCATGATGAGACAGCATTTAATAGAAATATTTGAGACTAATATTATTGAACATTTTCCGCAAGATTTAACTTATGGCCTTCCCAAACAAGTTTTGCCATTTACTGTAATAGAAAATAGAAGAAAATGTGCATACAAAAAACGTTTACAAAGATATCGTGAAACGGAAGAGCAACGTTATATTCGTCTTGAAAAACAAAAAATATATGATCAACAGAAGAAAAATAATATTGCAAATGCTATGCCTGGAAGAAATACCATGTCTGCAAGAGACACCATGTCTGTGA
>NW_012027827.1:0-1334 GCF_000956235.1 Wasmannia auropunctata
TAAAATCGGGCAAAAAAATGCATACACCTTATGCGCTTGTGCATCAAATGCACTTATGGACATCGCTATTAGAGCATTGTGATTGGAAAAAGTATAGACTTTTTCACAAAATAGGCCTTTACCGATAATATTCATATAATTAAAAGATATAATAATTTATTGCTATAGAAACGTTATCCGTCCGGTAAAGGATACACTGTAGCGTCTCTGTAAGTACAATAAGTACAAAAATATTTCCTGATTATTATGTAGCGAAAAAATATACTTGGCGGGAGACGCTACCGCGTCTCCTGATATGAATGATACGCGTACGCGAGAGCGCGAGGGAGACCGCGTGCGCGTAAGCGAGAGCGCTATGCGTGGGAGGGAGAATGCGCTATAGATGAGAACGCTAGGGAGACCGCGTGCGCGTAAGCGAGAGCGCGCTATGCGTGAGAGGGAGAATGCGCTATAGATGAGAACGCTAGGGAGACCGCGTGCGCGTAAGCGAGAGCGCGCTATGCGCGTAAGCGAGAGCGCGCTATGCGTGCGGCGTATGCATTGAATGCTACAAGTATGTATGTGTGGCGTATGCATCGAATGATACGCGTATGCGTGCGGCGTATCACAGTATTATAAGTTTACGTATTATACGTTGCACTTTATGTATGTTAATTTTTATAATATTCAATATGTCCTTTTTTACATTAATCACTATATTGCATTTTTATATATGTTAACTTTTTATAAGTTCATACTTTTTATACTTTTTATACTGTTCCATATGTAAGGTAATTGTTTATACTGTTCAATATATGTTACAATAATCAGTGTATATGTACGTTTTCTTTTCATATTTTATATATGGTAATTTTTTATAATAATCTACTTATATTTTTTTATATTCCTACTTATATTCTTACTTATTACGTTTATAAAAGAATATGATACTGTTGGAAGGGAAGGATACAGTTTCATATTTTGTCATGTACACGTATATCCTTCGTATATGTTTTCTACAATAAAAACGATTAAACCAGAGAATCTTTGTGTAGCCACGAATTGTGCGATCCATCGAATCCCAGCCACTTCACATACACCTCGCCCCCTTTCCTGCGCAGCACCTTCTCCACGAGATACACGTCCGGATACATCGCGCAATGCAACTCGTGCTCGTAGAACCCTCCGGCGACTGATTTTCCGCGATAGTCCTCGAGCAGATAGGTCACGGAATTAGTACGCTGTACTTTCGCGATCTTGAACACCTCGGTGGTCCAATTCGGCATGTAACCTTTCTCGAAAATCGTCTTGTACTTGCTCACGCGTACCGAATCGCCTACTTTGAATCTCGCTGG
>NW_012027827.1:13381-13869 GCF_000956235.1 Wasmannia auropunctata
CGCAAACGAGGAATGGGACTTGTGTGATTTGTAATGCTGTTGCGGATGTTCATAGAATTTCAGTAGAGTGCAGAGTAAATGTTTTTGTTTTACGTGATTTATACATTCCTGAAGATGTAAGATCATGTAGGCATCACTTAAATGATGAAGGCCTTTTTTTACAACCCTTAATATTTGGCTTACGCTTTGTTAATCGACCTTACGTTATCAAAGGACCACAACTGCAAATCTTTATGCAAGGACTTCGCAATGCTTCAAAAAATCAAGTGAGATTTGAAAATGAAGACAGTTTGACAGATGATGAGTTTCAATGTTTTGCACCTGTGACGAAATTGCAGTTTCAAGAACTGTTCACTTATTGCGACAGAGTACCTCATCTTGGAGGCTACAGATACATTACTAAAAAGGATCTTCTTATGTTTTTATGTAAAATACGACAAGGTCTTTCTGATGAATTCTTGAAGGTGATATTTCAATATCCAAGTAGA
>NW_012027828.1:0-667 GCF_000956235.1 Wasmannia auropunctata
TATTTTAAGGTAGAAACATCTACGCAAAAATACCACAAATTACAATTTTCTAAAATCAAGGAAATGATAAAAGTAATATTTCATGAAAATCCACAATTTTTTAGAAAATAGTACAAAAATTTACAAATTTTAAAAATGAAAAAACAACAAGATTTTAAGTACTTAAAACATGTACTTATTTGTAGAATACTACAATTATTTATAAATGACTATGGAAATTTATTAGAATCTACGTATCATAAAACTGTGGCGGCATGCCTGCGCCACTCGAGCACGCGCGCGACACGCGCGCCACCAAACCCCCGCGGCCGCCGGACACATCGCGCGCCTACGGGCCTCTGGCGCGGCGGACTTTGCGCCCGCGCCGAGGCGCACGAGGCGATCACGCGCCAGCCGCGAGTGCCATTTTCAGCGACACACCGCTAGAGGGCCGAGTTTCTCGTGATGAAGAAACGGCCCAGCAGGGTATAAATAGGCCCAAAAATCCGAGCCACAGGCAGACACGGTTCTCACGTCGCAGTACGCGTTCGCACTCGACCAGAGCAACTAGATCTTTTTGAGAAAGAGCTAAACGAACAACCGCCAAGCTGCCGCCTACCACTACAACGGGTACCGGCACCGCCCAGGCCGCTGTAAGGGTCGCTACCAGGCCCCGCAGGATAGCAAC
>NW_012027828.1:3001-3531 GCF_000956235.1 Wasmannia auropunctata
TTGTTTGGATGATTTTTTAATAAAAATGTTGTAAAAAAATTTTTGCCTACATTTGGTATTAATCGCTTCTTAATCCAATACAGTTTTATGTGATGTTGTACTTATTTGTATTTTAATTATCGATCATGTTATTTTATGTTAACATTTATAAAAAAATAGATATTTATCTTTTTCATAACTTTATTGATCTGATCTATCACCGATATGTATACATTAACATCAAGTAATCATGGATCATCACGAAGTGTCTGCAGTTCCCGATCACAGAAGTTAAGCAGCGTTGAGGGCAGTCGTGGCTTGGATGGGTGACCGTCGTTTAGAACATAATTGTAGATTGGTGTAGTTTTACGTACGAATTTGTAGATTAAATGTAATCACAAATTTTGACGACAATCTACAAAAGTGTTCCAATTCTAGCATTTTTATGTAGATTTTTGTATCATTTTTTAAATTCGTGTAGAATTTTATAAATTCTGACAATTATTTTTCTGTCAATTTGTTGTAATATATTTTTATTTTTTAGTAATTTT
>NW_012027829.1:0-686 GCF_000956235.1 Wasmannia auropunctata
ATATGTCATAATTAATTATACATTATTCATGTATGCACTTAGTGCGAGATGAATAATGTTTTTGTAACATATAAGCTAATAATGAATATAAGTACTTAATGGTCACTAATAGAAAAGCGAAGATATTTTTGAATTCTGATATTTTTAAATTAGAATATTCTCGGAATTGCTTTAATGTAAAATATATTAATTTTTTACCCGTTATACAAAGCTTGCGTGATTTTTGCCATAATCTAACTAATGTTAGCTTATTGTATTGGCTAAAAGTCAACTTATTGTCGGCTAAAAGTCAACCTAATCAATATAACCTAGTTGGTTATATATATAATAAATAAGAAATGTCGGCTTATAGTTGCCATAAAGTCGACTGACATGGCTGACTTACAGCTGACTATAGTCGAGACATTTGTCGACTGTTAGTCGGCTATAAGTTGACATTTAGGGTACCTGCACACTGGACGCGGAAACGCTTGCCGCGCGGCAAGACACAACGCGGTAGCCAATAGAAGTGTCATCTTTCTTTAGGAGCTGTAAGTTTATTGGCTACTGCGTCGCATTTTGCCGCGCGGCAAGCATTTCCGCGTCCAGTGTGCAGGAGCCCTTAGTCTGACTTTGAAGTCGACTTTAGACTTTTTCTGCCGACTGACAGTCGACTTCGTGCTGTGTGGGTAGAGTTACGAATAACA
>NW_012027829.1:12055-14801 GCF_000956235.1 Wasmannia auropunctata
TTCATTAGAAGCGCTCGCGAATAAAAACACGTAATCTTGTAAATGTAGTCGAAAACATTTTGAAATTTTTAACGTTACACGATATAACGTTGCATATAAAGTTTTAGTAATTCAATAAATTTCTAAAATTTTTATAATTTCAAATATTAGAGATATTAATTTTATATTTGCAGAGAATATATTCTTATTCTTAAATTTTTTAGTTTTTTATAATAAGTAATATTAGCGAGAGTTTGTCATTTAATTCCGACTACACAATTCAAAGAAAAAACAGCATCTTTTCATTCAAATTATGTTTTCCTTCATTTTGCAGCGTGTCAAAGACCCAGTATTTCGGAAAATGTACGAATTGTTGGAAGAGAAAGAGTTTTTACCTGCAACATTTCCAGAGGGATTTAAGCAAGTTAGCGATATCATCTAATTAATGACAACAATGACGTTACGTCTCATTAAATCAATTCACACCAATTTTTATGTAGATCTGCCAGCGGAAGAACTTGGCATTTTACACGTCGGAGGTGTTCAAAGACGCCTGGGACATGTGTATACATTGTAAGCTCGTATACATTAATACCGGAGGAATCCAACATTTGGGGTTAACGCTATCAAAAGGAAATCCTTACACTGATTTTATAAATTATCAGTAAGTTCTATAAGCACATTTATTTATTTATATATTTATGTACTTACAAAAGATACAGATTGAATCTCTTATGATTGCTTCTTTCTTTTTGAGAATGAATATTTTAATATTTTCGTATTTTTTAGCTTGCACCGATTGCATTTTAATGGCTTTATAAAGAATTTGCGGAACAAGTATCTCGCAAAAGATCCCCCCAATAAGATGATTTATAGTATAATTAATATAAACGTTGTAACGCCGATTTTGATGATAATGGTGGGCAGTATGATCTTGGCACTACTTGTATTGGTAATCGAGAAAATGTATTATTCGTTTAAAACTCGATTTAAGAAAAACGAATAGTCTATTAGAACATTAAGTTATAATCTTGGCGTATAGAATACATTACGAAAGGGGAACAACAAAAGAAATTTACAACTTCGAGGATTTTAAAATGGACCGATTGACTATTTGCCGTAATAAATAAAAGAACAGCTATAAATGCTATAAGGATTTGTTGTGTGTAAAACTTGCAATTTTAATAATTATATTAAATATTAATACATAATTATATTCTTTCATAATTCCGATATACAAAATTTCGAAATACTTCAACCTTTGGAACCAGATTGTAACCAAGCTTTCTATATTTATTGTGAAATTTACAATTCTTTTATATTATTATATTATTTTATTATTTAAAAAAATTTTTTTGAAAACCATTGATAATGTTATTATAATATATTTATAGCACTTGTATAAAATAATCGCTTATATAGCAGTTATTTAATGCTCCCGTGTGTCGGTCGAATCTCTGCGCGGACCACTATGAAAGCGGACAAGAGAGAATCGTCTCTTGTCCTCTTATTGTTAGTTACGATTGTTATCGAGCGAACTTTGATTTTGATTTTAATTCTGATTACTCTAAATTTTCGATATCCCCAACGCATTCTAAAACCGATAGCTTCCCTCTTAAACATGACGCTAACGTGATAGCCTTTGTTCTCTCCCCCCAGTGATTCGCTCGTGTAACTAAATTGAATTGAGACAAAAATTCTCGTAGCGGTATTCCCCCGTCAAACGTATCGGACTTTAATTTATATCATAATTCCTCACGAATTTCGTTCGTTTTTTCGCATGTATTACCCCCGCTATTCTCTACCGTCTTTGTAAACCTATCCTCCAAAGCACACGACTTACGCGAATCTCTGTTATCGGAAGGATTTATCTCATGGGCGCGCGTAGCGGATGCGCTGTAACTCTTTCATCGCGTTGTCGAAGCAGCGTCGCGGATTCAATGTCCTTCCGCGCCTGTTCCTTTCCAACTGTCGGATCTTCTGCCTAACCACTCTTAAATTCATTGTTTCCGATGAGGGGCTGTGGAATTTCAACGCGGAGTTTCATTCTCATTGCAGTCATGTAGTTCACTGCTCGTCGAAGGTTGATTTCGGACGTGCCCTCAAAAATGTTACGCCTGCGGCGCGTTTCCGAAAATGATACATTCGCTGCGCGCACATTCGAGACTCTCGCGCACTCCCGCACTCGTGTAAAGAACTCGGAGATATTGTAAAGAGAATTTTATTAATGAAAATACAGAGCGTTATATTCCATCTGCCAAAATCAAAGTTCGCTCGATAACAATTGTAACTAACAATAAAGACGACACGGCAGCCCCGACTGGCGACTACGTAATCTCGTCAAGTTCATTGAGCAATCAAGGAGTCCGATAAATTTCATTTTCAGTTCATACGCCTTTCGTGCAAACGAAGTCACATATCATACCGTTGCATTCGGTAATATATGGAATTATGGTCACGTTTAATATTTACTGGGGTGTATCGTTGATGAGTATACGGAGCGACAAAAGGTTTTTGTATCACAAGACAATTGTTCGCGATAATTTCGGGCGAAGTACAAGGCGTCAACAAAGTCTTTCTCGGTAAAACTGATGAAATTGATGGATGATAAACATAATTATATTATACTATCGAAAGATCTGATCGAGGGCTTCGTGCAAATACGATTGATAATCCGTATTTAATTTTATGCGCGACATCAAGAAGTATGCAAAGTAAAATTAATTTATACGACATAAGCTGGGAATTTTTTATTTTCATATAAAAT
>NW_012027830.1:0-1830 GCF_000956235.1 Wasmannia auropunctata
CCCAAGAACTGCCCCGGAAGTCGGATTGGTTCTCCGTATACTAGCTCTGCCGGCGTTGTTTGGAGATCCTCCTTCCAGGCTGCTCTTACTCCTAACAGGATAATCGGGAGTACCTCTGTCCATCTTTCTGTTTCGTGACTCTTGATGGCTGCCTTCAACTGCCTGTGGAACCTTTCTATCATTCCATTAGCTTGTGGGTGATATGCTGTGGTTCTTCAGTGTGTCGTGCCTGTCCATTGCGTCAGTTGGCGAAACAGATCTGCCTTGAATTGCCTGCCCTGGTCGGTGGTGATTCTTTGTGGTACTCCAAATCGTATGATCCAATCCTGGGATAAGTGTTTTGCTATCGTTTTTGCTGTGATGTCGCGGACGGGCATCACTTCCAGCGCGTGTTTCGGTCTATCAATGTTAGGCAGTATCGACATCCTGCGGACATTGGTAGTGGGCCTACAATATCTGCGTGCACATATTGGAATCTTCCTAGTAGCTCTGGGAATCTTCCAACTGGCGTGTCGTTGTGTCTCGTTATTTTGGCCTTCTGGCACTGGATGCATGCCTGTGCCCAGGTTCTGCAGTCTTTCCGGATGCCTGGCCACACAAAACGCTGTGCGACTAGTTTTGTTGTCGCTCTTATCCCTGGATGCGCCAATTAGTGCAGGGCCTCAAATGCCTGCTTACGAAATGGCTGCGTTACGAAGGGACGTGCGATTGTCGTGCTTGTGTCGCAGTAGAGTGTGTGAGTTGATCCTGGTATATTAACCTTCTCCAGTTTGAGGCCTTGGTCCTGTTTCAGCAGTTCTATTAGCTCGATATCCTGCTTTTGTGATTCGGCTAGTGCCTCGAAATTGATGTTTTTCTGAACGTTTTCCACTCTGGATAATGTGTCGGCTACGACATTGTCTTCTCCAGCTATGTGTCTGACGTCTGTTGAGAATTGTCCAATGTACTCTAAGTGTCTTGCTTGGCGAGGGGAGCTGCGCAGCGAATCTTATTTGAAAGCGTAAGTCAATGGTTTGTGATCCGTCAGGATAGCAAACTGGCGTCCTTCCAACATGTGCCGAAAATGTTTGACGGCTATGTATATGGCTAACAGTTCCCTGTCATACGGGCTGTACTTGGTTTGCGCGCTGCTGAGCTTCTTGCTCATGAAGGCTAGTGGTTGCCAGCCAGCCTGTGCCTTTTGTTGCAAGGCTGCTCCCATTGCGGTGTCTGATGCAATCGTCGCTAGTCTCAACTTGGCTTTCATGTCCGGGTGCGCGCGTAATGTTGCCTTTGCTAGTTGCTCTCGGCAACTTTCAAATGCTGTTTCCGTCTCCGGAGTCCATGTCACTGGAGTCTTCCCTTTTGCCTTTGGTCCCTTCAACAGATCGTTTAGTTTTGCCTGTGCTTTTGCAGCTCCTGGCATGAATCTTCTGTAAAAGTTGATCATGCCCAGGAACTGTCGTAACTGTTTAACTGTTGGTTTCGGGAATTCCCGTATTGCTGCGACTTTCTCCGGCGGCGGTCTCGTTCCTTCTCTGGATACTTCATATCCCAGGAAGTTGATCGTGCTGGCGCCGAGTACGCATTTAGCCGGGTTGATCTGTATTCCATAGGCATCCAAGCGTGTGAATACTTCTGTGAGGTGCTGTCGGTGCTCCTCTTCCGTGGTCGAGGCTATCAGTATGTCGTCTATGTAGGCGTAACAATATTGTAGGCCATGCAGTGCCTCATTAATGAACCGTTGGAACGTTTGAGCAGCATTCCGGAGACCAAATGGCATAAAGTTGTACTCGAACATCCCGAATGGTGTGGTAATGGCTGTTTTGGGGATGTCCTCTGCGTTCACCG
>NW_012027830.1:13061-14540 GCF_000956235.1 Wasmannia auropunctata
TATTATATTATTTATTTATTTATATATCTTTCATATATTGGTGGTTATTGTTTTGTGGGTCCAAATTAATGCACTCTTGGAAATTTGATGTAAAGGATATTTGTATTGATTTAATATATTTAAGAAAAAATACTTTTTAATTACTCATTATTACATTATTTGATTAATTATATAGGACAAGTAAGTTATTATCTCAATATTTACACAATTTTTTAATATAAATTATTTTTTTATAAATTGATCAATTGTACAGAAAAAAATAAGTTTATAATAATACAATTCCAAATACGTGTATAAACATTCAAATAGAGTGATCTTTAAAATAATTTCGAAGCTATATGTTTTTATGCTATTGCTTGGAAATTGGTACAATTAATTACCGCAACATACTTCAAGATCAACTCATAAATTGAAACATTTAATTCTTATATAGGAGTAATCACTTTTACCTTCAAAGCTTGTTGAGATTTATTATCCTGAACAATTTATAGTTTAACAAGAAAGAATCATCAACATTTAAAATAAAACCAAATTATTTTAGAGATATTTCGGGTTCAATATTTTAATATTGAGAGTCAATACTCATTGGGGGTTGACACCAAATCGTTTTGAGATCTACCCTAAATGTTTTGGGTTCAACACCAAAAATTTAGAGTTAACATTCAAACTTGGGGGTTGACACTGAATCACTTGGGATCTGCCCCAAAAATTTGAAAGTCAACTCTCAAATTTTGAGTGTTAACACCCAACTTTTGTAGTCAACTCTTAAATTTGGGGGCAAATCCTCAAATTTGGGGGTTAACCGTCAAAATTTGAGGGTTTCTTTCGTAAGGGATTACCATGTATCCTGATACACACATCGAAATTGATTCTGAGGATACATTATTTGATGATGATATTGAAATTCTCGAAGAGTATGATAATATATATCGAAGCTACAGGGAATAAAAATTCATTGAGTACTTACGATGAGAATGCATATTTTACTGGGTATGTAGCATGAAAAAGCTTAGAAAAAACTAATTGCGATCATTGTCGTAATATTGTGATGAAGACGCCAATGGATGAAGCAACAGCAAATGAAAAATATATAGAGCTGCGAGAGTATCCAAATCTTGGTAAAGATGCTCCTACAGTTACGAAATTAATACGACCAACAACTCTTTTTGCATAGATGGTCGAAATTCAATCACATACATTTAATTGTAACTGGGAACAATATTGGGCATTAATAGGAATTTTTCAAAATACTACAAAAGAATGCATAAGAAAAACGAATAAAATGAATTCAGAATAGTTTTATGAAGATAATCCATGTTATAAACATTGATTGAAAGCATTGGAATATTTAATCCGTGTAAAATTATATTCACGTACAAGATATAATAATCGTGCTGAAAAAGAAGAAAGAAAAAATACAAAACGTAAAAAAATAAAAAAACTTTATAAACAAATAAAATATTGCAAAAGAAAAAAATA
>NW_012027831.1:0-846 GCF_000956235.1 Wasmannia auropunctata
ATATTTTAAGCGAAAACTTTTACAGAAAGAGTATTCCTGTTCCAATAAAGTGAACTGTTCATCTAAAATCTATTAGATATTATTTTTCGGCTTTCCTCTTGTATTAAGAGAAATATGTTTTTTTCAAGCGGAATGCCCTCTTACATGCGATATGAGTAACACGAAAAGCAATGTGTATCGCTGCGTTCTGCCGCGTGACGATTGATTGAAGTGTTGTGCTGCATTTGCAAAAACAGACGCAGTAAGACTGCGTTTCGTTATTCATTGTACATACTAAAAAACTACAGTACAAATAATGTGCATTATAAATATAGATTTACAGTACAAGATTTGTACTGTAAATGCAAGACGAAATTATTCTAACTATTAGAATATTGTGCACAGAATATTTTCCTCTTAATTTCAAAGGATTCCTCTTGAGGCCATATACAAGAATAAAATCCTCTAAGATTTAGCGGATTCCACTAATATTAAAATTATTTTTTTTTGGGTGTAGTTTCCTAATTCAGTAAAACCCACGATATAATCCTTAGTTTTGCCATTCACAATTAATGCAATTATAGGTATAGTTCTAATCCGTAACCGTTCTGTAATGCACAAATAAATATTATTAGTAAACTTAAATATGTTATTGTAAAAATGTATTTTAGAAAAGGACATCTCTTAACGTTCAATTTGCAGAATCTCGCTTTAGTACGTTTTTTCATAAGAATCTTGAAATGATGATCCACTATTTTACATCGTGGAGAATCATCTTTGTAGAATAAGCAAAATTTAAATCAGGATTGCATCCATATAATAAAACTTATATAGAAACTTATCTGACATCTATATGAATATAAAAAT
>NW_012027831.1:866-4489 GCF_000956235.1 Wasmannia auropunctata
TGTTGAATCATTAAAATAATTTGTTGGAATGTTAAAATACTGATAAGCATTGCTATAAAACGTTTTGATATTCTAGCAATCATTTTGACTTTCGCACAAAATTATTTTGATTATTAAACAAAAATTATTTTTAGATCTTGATTCAGCAAAATTGTTCTTTCCGCGCAAAGACGAGCAATTTAATAGGTTAAAATTACTTAATTAATTAATTTTCTAGCATACAACGTAATTCACTGACTACACAATGCGTATTTTCATTAATTAAATAAGTAATGCGATTGAGAAAGTCCTAGTAAGAATCGAAACTAGTTTCATTGCGTTTTATGCTAGAAAATTAAGAAAATAATTTTTACAACTTGTTTGTACCTGTGTTTGTTCGTCTTTGGCCGTTCAATCTTTCTTATTAATTATTAAAAGACTAAAAAATAAATACTTATACTTTCATATTTTTATATCTTACCTTTCGATTCCGTTATGACAGGTCGCCGTTGTATCGCGAAATCGTACCCCGTGCTAACTATAATGGTCAATGCAAACAGCGCAAGAATCGCTCTAAAATTTTCGAACGTTGTACACAAATTAGGCATGTTATTGCAGTAAGATAAATCATTCGTATGATATAATTAGTGAGCTTTATTTACATATAACACCAATCGGCAGGGTCCCAGGTTGTTCGAACAGTCTCCAAAGTGTGACACGTTTCCTCAGAAACGGTGATAGTCATGTCTACACGCCCCTCGACTTTCAATGGGTCGAGCGCGAGCTCGAGAGTCTCCTGTATTTCCATATGATTGCAGGTGGACGGAACGCAAAACATCCACTCGTATTCGGTCGTGTTGCCGGAAGTCCACTTCGTCGCGTTCTGTCACAAAATACTTACATTTAATCCTCCAAGCAACGAAAATTCGCTCTCCTGGGCATTTTGTGCCCATTTAAAAATATTTTGAAAACTGCAGTATGGAGCTATTATCACTTACGAAGTATTTTGAACATAAAATTCCATTTCATTCGTTTGCAGTATAAGCATTGTATAAATGCCCATGCAAATATGTATTTATACATACAGTGGCAAAAGAAAGTTTAAAGTCGGTACCCGAGTATATATGAGTATTAGTAAAAATAAAAAAAACCGTCTACTATTTGCTAAAGCCTCGGCTTTTCCGTTTCTTTTTATTCGTCAATTCAAATTTATATACATATAGATTCGTCAAATCATATAATACATTCCCAAAATGATAAGGACTTAGTAATATACTGTTTAGCAAATAGTAGACGTTTTTTTTTATTTTTAGCGTTAATAAAAGGTTTCTTTCTTGCTATGTAATTTTTTAATCCATTTTCTCTTGATCTCTTTAGTTTGATTCTCACCGTTCTTTCGTGTATGTGAACGAGATTTAAATTTTCTTTGATGGCTCGAGTATGGCGGAATTTTTTTTTACTTCTCGAATTATCATCCTGTCATTTCTCATCGATGTTTTTTTGGTTTGCCACATTTTACTAAATTATTTACAGTACTGTATTTGTCGCATTTGTCACAAAATTTCTTCGCTCCCATCATGGAAATTTCGCATCCTTTTGAAATTTCTTTGAATCCTAGGCCATTTTTCTGTTCTTATAACTATCATTTGCCTAACATCGACGGATTTTCTTCTATTACTTCCATTCATCTATGTAGATAATTAAGATTAAAAATGAATAAGTTAAAAAGAACAAAACATATATAGAAAGAGAAAAATCAACAAATTTTTAGAAGTTTATTATAAAATATGTATTTTAAACTCACTTTTGTCTACCGGAAATTTCAAACAAAATAGATTGTTAATGAACAATGCAAGAAACAAGTGAAATAAACGAAAAATAAAGAAGTGAAAAATAAAGAAGTCCTACGTTGTTTAAAGTGACGAGATATCGCGGACAGAGAGAAGCAGCTCAGTATGACCAACATCACAAAAAACAATTTAGTACTAATTGTTACCAATACTCATATACACGGGTACCGACTTTAAACTTTCTTTCGTCCGCCACTGTATATAAATAAAATCTTGTGTAATATTAATTAAAAATGTTTATATGTATTTATAAATTTAGAACAATATTCTTATTCTTCTTTAATACGTGTGAATAACAAATTTTGATCTTGTGTTTCTCAATAGTAATGACTGTTTCTTGGATTTTTTTGCATTAGAAAGAGATATGCTTATCAAAAAATTCCATCATTCTTTAATTTTTAGAAATTCCGCTTTAAATTACTTATGTAATAATGCAAATTCGTAATGTATAGTTATAAGAAATTTAAGTATTTTTTATATATAAAAGTGCGTAAATGTAAATGATATGAAGCTTCTTTTACTGCAATTTAAAGTAATATATTAAAAAAATAAAATTTATTGACATATGAAAAGAACGATTTTTGCTGGAAGATCTAAAAATTTTGCTGGATATAGATTTGAAAATAATTTTGTTGAATCAATCAAAATAATTTTCCGTGTTGTATTTTATGGTAAACAATTAGTATTATAATTTTGTTGTAAAATTATTGTGATGGAAGAAATGAAGAATATAGTGATAGTTATGATTTTATTCTTCGTAAAGTATGATAAAAAAGCTGCAAATTGTTTAAATTTCTTGAGTTTTTTTTACATAAAATCCTTTTACACACACAAAATCTGTGGATGATGAACTTTTTATTTTAATCTTACATTCTTTTTCAGCAGCTAAAAGAAAACGTGAACCATAAGAATCACTATTCAGATTGAGAAAGAAAAACCTTATAAATCAGTGTTATCTTTCGTAATTCTAATTTATTTATTTCGCCGATGATAGAAATGTGTAAACTTTAACTAATAGAGATGTGTAGGACTTATAAACTAATGTTCGCTTTTATAAATTGTACGCTGGACCGCAGTAATTGCAATAATACGAACTCACCGAGGCGATCGCGACGTTTACGAGTAGGTCTCCCAGGTCCAATTCGCGTGGCATACCGTCGTTCGCGGTGATCTCGAATTGCACCGCCACGTTGCAAGCCTTCCCGATGAATCCGTGCTCGTTCTTTACTCGCAAGCATTCATCAAAATTACCCAGCTGTCTGTAATTGCCGGTGATCAAACCTGATGGTATTTTGACCGAGGCGTCGAACACTGGAAACATCAAAGAATCTTCGTTTAATAAATTTCAAAGTGCGCGAGCTTCTTTTAGCTCTCGAGTGAAGATTCGAATCGTTGGCTGCGTTTAGCAATCTGCTTTACATCTTTACAGCTGTTGTAAGATTCTTTAATAGAGGACAATCTGGTATTATGATCCTCCATTTACATTTTGTACAATAACTTTGTTAATAATAAATATTTTAAATTGAAAACTTAATGTTACATTTGTCAAAGTAATTATATTTAATCGATTCTAGACTCAATTTATAAAATAATAAGTTATAAAACAACATATATTACTTAAAACGCTTTATTTATAAAAATATGGCGACACTGCAAAATGGGTCAAGGAAGAACAACACCCAAAAAAAAATATTCTAGTTATAAAGTGAAATTTCCTCTAATCCCATATTTTAAGCGAAAACTTTTACAGAAAGAGTATTCCTGTTCCAATAAAGTAGATCGGAAGAGCACACG
>NW_012027831.1:4509-7062 GCF_000956235.1 Wasmannia auropunctata
ATAATATCTAATAGATTTTAGATGAACAGTTTACTTTATTGGAAGAGGAGTACTCTTTCTCTAAAAGTTTTCGCTTAGAATATGAGATTAGAGGAAATTTCACTTTATACATAGAATATTTTTTTTGGATGTATAACTACAAATTAGCAGCTATAATCGATTTATCAAATACTTAGTTTGATATGGAAACCTCAAAAAAAAAAATTTCAGCACACATTATTATCAGCATTATTATCAGCGCAGGAAGTTACATTAGCAAAATGCCATGCTATATTGTTTAACTTCGCATTACTCGAAATGTGTACAGATAGATAAAATGTTAATATATGAAAAAAAATACTCAAGTGTATATATGTACATTTATGTGATGATATAGTACGCCCAATTTTAAGAAGAAGGAAGAAGTATAATTAAATGCTAAAATGTAAATCTTGAAAACATTTCAAAATGCTTGAAAGTAAAACGACATTGAAGAAGCAACTGTGTATGACGATGGTTGCGTTATAGCAAATGTCGGCTATTGTGTACATTATTGTCATTGCATAATGATGGGCTATTATAAATTACAAATAAACGATTTCGTAAATAATCATTGAAATTCGCCACTTAATAGTGGAGATAAGAGGGTTCATTATACAAGGGCCACTTTCTCCTCTATATAATCTTTCTTGCCCTTAAGTTCTTCAAATAATCTAAATAAACCAGTCATATTAATCAATCTTATAACAAGTTGCAAAGCTGCATTTTTTGTTGAACATAGTCATTGTTGCAGATCTTGCATGCAGGAAAAGCATTAGCCAATAAAGCTAAAATATAGCTTTGGTAACTAATTGTAAAATGTGTCCTTAAAATAGAGACAACTAATGTCGTTGGTGCCGAAGCTCAATTAATTAGTTATTAAAATATAGATGCTACAGAAAAAAATATTTGCTGCTAAAATCAAATGATATTTAGCTGGATCTACTATGCTATTTTATCTTCGTAATAGAGATTAATAAGATTTGCAGTATATAGCTCATATATTGCAAAATATAAATGCGAAATGCGCTACAGATATGCGGTGCCACATTGCAAAAAACAATTACAAATCAAATTTTCGCGCGTAGCTATATAAACTTATAGCTATACGTGCTAAATGTGTACATGATAAGACATTTAGGTACGCATCTTTTTAGCTGCTTGTACTAATATAAGCCTTTAATTTCAGCTAAATTTTTTTGCCACAGTGAACGTTTTTTATCTGTAATAGCCAGAACTTAGCAATGACACTAAGGCGATAGCTCTTATAGCTTAAGTTTGATTCAGCTATTGAGATTTAGCTATTATTATCAAGTCATTTTTTTTTGCGTGGTAGTAATATATATGTATGTATAATCTCAAGAATATTTCTAGAGGATGTTGGAGGAAAATCCGCCATGCGACGAATGATGTAAGTACTCGAATAAAATGTTGTAAGAAATGTGGGATTGATTGCCATGTAATTCTAAATAAAGCTTTGGTGAGAAAGGGGGTATGCTCGTCTGCAGTATACCTATACCGCTCTGCGAAGTAGCTTGCTACTACCAATCTGCTATCGATGCATCTTATTGTTGCATTTTTTCCGGACATTTACGGCATTCCGACTTTGACATTTAACAACTGCTCCCCGCTTATCGTTTTATAATAAATACTATTCTTGAAACCGGTTGAAACAGACGCAGATGTAGTAGTCAAGGCGTTCTTCTGTCCTCAATCCACACCACGATCAGCTAACATTATTTTTTCACATTTACTCTTCGAATATCCGGAATCATTACCGCAGATTACCTGGAGAATAATCGCTGAATGATCGTTGAAGACCGATTGAACGACTATCTTGAATTCGATACAAGTAAGCTTTAGTCAAATGCTCTGTTACGAAGTGCAATATAAACCGTTGCTCTTGCGTTGCAATATGTTATTGTACAGAGTTGAGTAAGTTATTTTTTCTTGTTATCTCTAAGTTACTCTAACTTATTGTTAGTTTTACAGGCCATTAACTGTAATGAAACTTTAAAAGAAAACACACAGTTGCTTTTTAAACAAATATACAATTTTTACATATTTTTTTGCAAAGCAACTCTGTGTTTTTTTTTACATCAATCGATTCATTTTATTACTTTGTTTATAAAAATATTAAGATATACCTAGTTATCAAGAAATCAATAGTTTACGAAATATTTCATATTTTATGTCGAAATATGGCAGAATAAAGTATTAAATATCTCGTAAAGTATTGATTTTTTGATAACTTTATCTTAATACTTCTACATGTAGAATAATCAAAGAAATCAGAAATCATATTATTTAAAAAAAAATGGAGTGACCTTCATGTGACCTCGAAAAATCAAGTTTTTGGGAAATCGATTTTATCATTATTTGTTCTCCTTCATATCCTACAACTTTTGTCTGAAACATTTTTTCGTATCTTGCGTATTTTTCAAGGTATTTATCTGAGGAAATTAAAATTAAACACCCTGTATGTGACAAATAATTAAATTAAATAACTAAGATCGGAAGAGCACACGTCTGAAC
>NW_012027831.1:7082-21084 GCF_000956235.1 Wasmannia auropunctata
ATGTCTGTCGCGACTGTCGTTAGTCATTTGACTTTATTACTTAAAGTAATAAAGTCAAATGACTAACGACAGTCGCGACAGACATGAAAACCGATTGTTTAATTCAAGATACATTAAATTGAAAAGTTAATATATGTTTAAAATTATTAGTTGAAGTTAAAAGAGAGTTACTTTGAATAGAAAAGAACAAAAATTTTAAGGATTATGATGATTAAAAGGACATTTAACTAAAAATTTTGAAATGAAACTTTTATTAAAATTTAGTTATTTAATTTAATTATTTGTCTTTATTATTTGACTTTAAGTAATAAAGTCAAATGACTAACGACAGTCGCGACAGACATGAAAACCGATTGTTTAATTCAAGATACATTAAATTGAAAAGTTAATATATGTTTAAAATTATTAGTTGAAGTTAAAAGAGAGTTAACTCATTTGAAAATAACTAACAATAAGTTAAATTAAAAATTATTTAGTTTTTAACTTAATTTATTGTTTAGCTCCTAATTTTTTTTAATTATTTACTACCTAATTCTATTATTATGGCACGTACAAATGTGAATTTAAAATTGTTGAAGAGAATTTAGTTTTTACTATAGTCTTTTCATTATAAAGCTTTTTAAAATAATCATCTTTTATATTGACGGACGAGTAATTATTGCAGTTATTAGCATCTTTCTTGCCACAATTAATTTTGAGATTAAGATTGTAAGCTCTATTTTTTTAGATGTATAGTATATATTTCCTCATGTTTCGCTAATGACGAACCAAGCAGGCAGGCTCGAGAAGAATTTCTTTTTTTTTATACGAGAAAGGAAATTGCGTATAATCGATTAAATCCCACGATGGAATATACTCGGCGGGAACAAACGGCGCGTTGATCAAAGTCACGTTCTAGGAGTAAGTTCTAGGAGGATATAGCGATAAACTATCCAACTGCGCGCAGAGAGAGAGAGAGAGAGAGAATCGCGCATTATACTCTAATGATTTATGTAATTAGTCATCTCTGTGCACAACGACGAGTTTACGCTATTCGAAATGGGATTTCAAGGTGATTCCTTGGAACCGCGTGATCGCGCCATGACGCAGAGGCAACGTCAATGTCGCGAGTGCGTTAACTGCGGAAGTGCATTATCTATACGCGATACGGCCGATACGTAGAAACGGTCGATCAGGCTAGGAATCGTCGCAAAAACGGATCGACCGACCGACCGGGCTGAAGGAATACACACGATCGTATGCGTTGGACGATAGCGCAATACTTATAATTTTAAAAATTTCCGAACGATAACGATACAGCGAGCGTACTTATGCAGATTGCACGATATCGGCGATAGCTCAATGTCCTCCCGATCAATTCTACGTAGAAGTGAACGTGACGAGTCAAAGATATCTGTTAATACGCGTTGACTGTCGAGCTGATTTCGACGTTGAGTTTAATAAATATATGTATAGCGTGATATTTTAATTCTTTATTATTTTTGAATTTTTAAAAATATTATTTATACTATTTATATTATTTCTTTTTAATTTCTACTATTTATAATTTATAATTTATATTTAATTTACATAATATTTCTTTAATATATATATTTTAAATACTTATTGTTAGTAAAAGTATTCTTAATCTGATCAAGAATAATTAAAATTATTTTTAAGAAAATAATTTTTAATAATTTTTAATAACAATTTTTAATAAAACCGTGACACAAATAAGTAACGAAAATTTTACGTGTTATCCAAATATAGACGCATGGTAGTAAGTGTTAATGTAATAATGCTAATGTAACAAGTTACTTTGTTTCCTCTTTATATATCCGTAAGTAAAGGGATCTTTTAACGTATTTAGACCTTTCTCTTTCTCTTATGCTTGACCGATTCAACTCCGATCGTCGTATAAACAATAGCTGAGGAATCGTGCGAGCTAGTCGGATTGGCGATTAAGTGACGTTACAGGCCAGGAAAAGATCGATCGATCGATCGATCGAAGGCAGACCCCTAGCTGATACACAAGGACGGTCATCGGCCTCGTGGATGCATCTCGCTGACCCAGTTTGGTCTCGCGCGTACGACGCACATACTGCAATTACATCGGTCAATATTATTGTTTCTGCGCGAATATATATATATGCGCGCGTAGATTGTTAATTGCCTTTTTCTTAACAGCACGCCGCGCCGGTTACAAAGCTGACAATACTTGCGAGCGATTGCCATGCATCAGTAGGAATTAGTACTCTCGGCATCGTTCGTTCGAGATTATTTTTTTGTCTTAAATCGGCCGATAAAGTTTTAAGGAAAAAGTAACATTCAATAACGCAATATTATGGCAGCAAAATTTAGTATAATTATTATTAAATTATATAATTATAAAATTATTAATATATATATCAATATAAATATAAATTTTTAATTTATATTAATATAAATATACATATAATTAATTTTATATATGTATGTTTATATACATTTATATATGCAATTGTATAAATTAATTATACTTGATTATAAGCTTTCTTCATTGTATCAGAAATTTTTTTACTATATTTATGTGTATATTATATATATTATATAATTATATCAAGTTATTTTTAATTAAAAAGTAGGATGTATTTAAAAAAATATATTTTTTTCTAAATAATTATAATTTTTATTTCAGAAAATAATTATTAATTGTTAAACAATTCTTTTTTTTCTTTTTTATATAAAAAAATATTAAATAATTATTACATATTGGATAATCAAAATAAATAAGAAAATTAATTGAATATTAAATCAATTACTTTATTAATCAACTTGTCTTGCATTTATTAGCTATTCTATCTTTTATTATTATTTTTTATCCTTTTAGATGTAACATTCAAGTGAAAACATATTTGTATGTGCAATACCAATGGTAATAAATTTAGTACAAAAAGAAAATACAATAATCGCGCTGACCAGATACTGTCAATGGAGAAATCCATTTGACGCCGATATCAAAAGGGGCAAAAATGCATCCGGCGTTTATGGATATTCATTGAATGTTGCGTTCGACGCATTGACGTAAGAACGGAGTAAACACGAGTCAACAAAATGTAATTATCGCGGCGGAGATAAAGGCCTGTCATAATGCAAAACGGCGATGATCTATGCAGCGATGATCCCATAACACGTACGCAGCGACGAGGGGATCCGCATACGCGCCGCGCCGAGGACGCGTGGGTTAAACATCTTGTAACGATCGCGATGCTGTCACCGATCGCGGCATTACGCTATTAATATCAATCAGATCAATGTCACACTCGTTAATCTGTGCTAGTCCAAGTGTCACGGAGACGATAATTCGCCCGCAAAAATGGACACAAGGCTCTTTCGATCGATGTATAACGCAATCGCGTAAATTCGACGCGCGCGGTATCGCGCCACCGCGCCGCGCCGCCTCTCTTTCGAAAGAAGCACGTGCAGCGTGCGCATTGCATGAATCTGGAAATTCGAGATACGGACGATCACCGAATCGGCCGCGGCGTCGAAATCGTACGACACGGCCGAAAACCGGCGGTGGTCTTCGTTTCCCGAAATTATTTCTCGTCTCTTTCGGAGGAGATAAAAAGGACGATAAAATTTTGCAACGCCCGGGTCTCACCGCCGCGCTGCTTTTGCAACTCGCGTCCTCGTGCGAGTACGTTGAACTCCGGGCGTGTGGCGCGGAAAAGAAAAATTGAGATACGTTTTATCACGTCGATCGGATCTCTCTGATTCGTCACCATTATCTTCGCGCTGGAAGAGATCGATATCTGATAATTGACGATATGCTGCACTCCACGTGTGCTCGGCGGCGATATCATATACGCAATGTTACACGCCCGCGATAACCTCGCTCGATAATTGCGCGCAGCGTGCAATGTCCGATAATTGCTGAATGTTTAAACGTAAAAAAAAACGCAGTCGTAATCGTTTTCGTGATCTCACATGCGACGCATAACAGACAAAACAATACGTGAAGATTATATAATGTTTTTCTCCTCGCTGTCCTTCCCCCGAATCCGAGCTTAATTCTCATTGAGAGATAAAAAGAAATCGCAATTATTACGAATTGTGCGTAGAACGTTGTCTTACCGGGGATAATTGTTTAACAGTTAAAGACCGCTGTAGCGAATAATACAATTAAATAGAGAAATGCTAACAACGATGCTGGATCTTGGTGCCTAGTAATATTTTTAAATTTATTTATATGTATTATATTTAAATGTATTTATACATTCAATTATTTAAACGGTGCGTCGATTACTGTTGGACAATTAACGCAACTACAAAATAAAGTTGGGATAGTAAAATCACAAATTAAATTGATCTTCAATTTAATAATACTGATGCTAATAAACATTTTAAAATACTGCGAAGAATTTAATTATTTAATATTTATTTAATTTTTTATAACTTTTAGAAGGCGGTTTTTGAAAAGTTAAATATAATATTGTTAATCAAATACTATTTTGAAGACCTAAAAAGTGCATTTTTTCTAACTCGTTCATTAAATACACTTATTGGGATTCAACAAATTCTAAAAAACTTTAATTGTTTTCGATTTATTTATTTTTCTTCTTTTTAATTTAAAAAACATATAAAATTTGTTTGTTGCGATCTACTCAACAATTGATAACAAAGCAAAGTGAATCAATTATTCATGTGATAAATAAAGTCTTTTTTGTAAGACAAGGATGATCTATTAAATTCTAATTTGTATTATAATTTAAATATTGTATATCTAACATATTTTAAATGTTGGGGACGCGAGAACACGCGCAAAAGATTTTAGCAAAAGTTTTATATATTTATATTTATACATTTTAAAATTTATAGTTATATATTTTTTGATCGGTCATAGTCCTATCAAAATTGATCAAACAAATCAACAAATTAACGAATAAGGATGAAGAATAGAATATAAAGACAAAGGAATCAGATGAATATTCACACTTCACATCGAATGAAAAATATAAACACGATAGAATCCGAAGGATATGTATAATTTTTTTTCTTTCTCTCTGTTCGAGCCATCCTTTTACTTACTTTGGAGCGCCCAGGGAGTGTATCTCTCGAGCGCCTTTAGGTAAATCTCACCGTCGCGGATGCACTCGGAGGAGGCAAATTCTCGTGGCACGAAGGGTCTCGTGAGCACATCCACAAGGACTGTTTCGGGTCTCGTTCCGCCGACTCCCGCCGTCGCTAGCAGGATCAAGAGAAGACTCGCAAATGATCTCCATCCGGACCGCATTGACTCCATCCTTCTTGAATTTCTTCTTTCTCGACAACTAGATACCAACAATTTTCGCGCACACTCGGTTTTCGCGCGTCTTTCTCTTTAAGTTTAATTTCCACGGGAAGAAACCTGTCACACAGTCAGGCACGTTCGGGGAAGGTCAACGCGACACGTGACTTACGTGACTCATGCCATTGGCGATATAATTATATAATTATCTTTAACAACTGTAATTCGCTCCACAAATTAACAATTGACAGACAAAATTCCCGCACCTTTGTCTCCAATCTCTACATTAATAAAATTGTCTCGCATGCCGCTACTTTTATTATATAGCTTCCTGCGATTTCTGGCGATGGCGAATTCAGCACGGTGATTTTAAGCACGAAGTAAAAAAAAAAGGCGGAACTGAAAATGGCGGATTCTCGACCGGGCTTGGTCGCGTGGCCGGCGCGGGCTGGAAAGGGGCGCGCGTCGCGTTCCGTGTTTCGCGCGCGTGTCCTCGCGCGCCGGGGCGCACGTGCGAAACAGGAGGTTTATCCGTCGCGCGCGGCCCGCGCACGTTTAAAATAAACGAAGGAAACACACAAAACATACGAAACGCCGGCCGACTGTGGTACGTGTACACGTTCCATCGGCGCGCCGGTTCACTTATATATTGGACGAACGGATCGTGATGGGGGTAAGGGAGGCATTCCGTGCTCCTCCGACTGCCGTGGCCATCTCGGGTCTTCTCTTATCGATGTGAGCGAGGATTACGCGTCCGCGGAGAGAAACGTCGCTGCCGCGCGCCGCCGCCGCCGCCGCCGCCGCCGCCTCCGCCGCCTCCACCGTGATCGCCTCGGAGAGTGGGAAAAGAACACACTCGGTTCGACGGCAACGGCGACGGCGACGACGATGGTCAGGAATTCGATAATCGGCGAGCGAAATGAGAATCTGCGAAAATTCGCGGATGGACGACGATAAGATGCAGCCTGTGCCACGAGCAATAAAACACGTAACATCCATTACTTTGTGCGCGATCGTGCCCGATAAATTGGCCATTAGCTTGGTAAATTTGGTAAATTTAAATTGCTGTCTCTCCTTTCATCCGAATATTCAAAGAAGGGTCAAAAACCATATTTTCTCTTCTTTACTCATTTATTTATATAACGGTCTAGCTTAACTTTATAATTTCAATTATTTTTTTTTATTCAAGTATTCAAGTATTTAAATTATATGAAATATGATAAAGCAAGGTGTCTAATAAAACAATGGGGGACGATGGAAAGTAAAATGAGAGTTTATAATAAATTCGATGAAGTTATATTGCATCATATTAGAGTCAATCGCTAAACAATTACTAGTACATTACTGTTTAAGAAAAATATTAAAACAATAAGACTTTAAAATAATATATAAATTGCAAATTAATTAATATTTTTTTATCTAAAATCTAATTTTCATACAATTTAAAATATCATTCTTTATTTCAAAATATAACGTAATTATATTAAGTAAAAAAATAAAATTTGTATTTTAATTTCACGAATGTACCTATAACAAAAATTTATAAGCAAAATGGAATATACGTAATGAAGTATTCAATTAACTAAACAATGGTACAGGTATATTTGCTAAAAATATGTATTCTTTTCTTTTTCTTCTAAAAGAAAATTTGTACGCTTCATGAAAAAATTGCTATGGTTGTTATTATAATATTCTATATGTTTGGAAAAGAAATGTATACATATGTGAATTTAAGTCATATTGATATTGCATTGAATATATCTGTAAAGGTATGCCCATCAGTACGGTTCTCAATCGTAACTTTTAGGATAAAAATTAATATTTTGTTAGAATATTCTTATACATGGTTGCCGAAAGATTATTGTCTCTTTAATACGGTTTACAGAACAAATAGTGTGACCGAGAGATCTGTAGAATATAGTTTTACGATACAGCACTCAAAATTGAATAGAGAATTTAGTTCTATTGCAATTACTATTATCTGTATCATTGCTATACTAGCGAAGAACAAAGTGTCTACAAATGTGTGACAAGTGTATATTGTGATTCTTGTTATTATGGATAAGATTTTTAAACTCTCTGTTTTAGCATATTGCAGTTTCTTTATATGATATTATGTGATATCAAATATGTTCAAATTAATTATTTTCAAGTAAATTAACTATAAAATATATTTCTTTAATGTATATGTGTATGCAGGGTGTCCCAAAACTTTTAATTAATATTTTAAGGCGTGAAAGAAAATGAAATTTTGAACTAAAAGTTTCTTTATCAATTTTGGCTTACAATCAGACCATTATTTACAGAGTTATTAACGAATAAAGTTAATCAATTAGATTGCGCTTAGCCGAAGTGCGAAAGAGCGTAGCATGCCGTGCGGCTCTTCGCGCTTCTTTCGATTAAAATTTCATTCTAATTTTTCATATTAATAAATAAGCAAATGAATAAATCAATAATTGTCTTATATTGTTAATAAATAAGCAAGTGAATAATAAATTAATAAATAAGGTAGGTAAATAAATAAATAAGAATAAGTTACGTTCAAAATTTTTTTAAATCGTGATTGTTTTTATTCTTATTTATTATTTACTTATTTCAACAATGAAAAGTTTAACGGCCAAGAACTTATTAGAACTTTTACTTATTTATTAATATGAAAAATTAGAATAAAATTTTAATCGAGAGAAATAAGCGCGGAGAACTGCACGGCATAATACGTTCTTTCGTACTCCGGCTAAACGCGATCTGATTGAATAACTTTATTTGTTAATAACTCTGTAAATAATGGTCTGAGCCAAAATTGATAAAGGAACTTTTAGTTCAAAATTTTTTCTCTTTTACACCTTAAAATATTAATTAAGAGTTTTGAGACCTGTATGCATGTATTTATGCTAATAGGAAAAATATTCTAAAAATTCTATTTATGTACAGGAAAAAAGATTTTATTATTTATAATTTTATGATATTTTCTTTTTGTTCCTTTTTTTACTTTCATATACCTATATGTATTCATGTATTTATGCTAATAATAGGAAAAAATATTCTCAAAATTCTATTTATGTACAGGAAAAAAGATGTTATCATTTATCACTTTATGATATTTTTTTGTTTCTTTTTTTATTTTCCCTTTCTATTAACGCTAGAAAGAAGTATACTTTTTGTCCGACTTTGATAGTTTAATGTCTATTGTTTTCTTTTGCCACTATGACACTTTAGCAACGAGTTACTGAACAATCTAAAATTCTAAGATGTACGCCCTTATCTCAGATAGCTCGTTGTTAGAGAAATAAGTGGCAAAAAAGCAATGGAGATCAACCATGATCTGCTGAATGCTGAGATTGACATTCTAAATTAAATTTTATCAATATCCAACAAATACATTTGGAAATTCTTACAGATGTCTTATCATAAAGATAATTTTACCTTAATAGGTATATGATTTTACAAATGAAGAATGCTATCAGCTTAAAACAGCAAACAGAAATAAATTAAAATAGATTGAAAAAAATGTATTTTAACGTTCGCGAATACGTACTTCTAAAAATCTGAATCCATTTCAATGCTCAATGTCTTTGTATTCATTTATAGGAATTGCATAATTACATTTTCTATGCCATTCAATCTAAAAATAAGTTCAGTTTTAAAAAGTATCTAAAATCATGAATACTAGCTAATTAAAAATTTTAGATAAAAAATGCAGCTTTTCAATCTAATTAAATTTAAAAAATATATAGTTTATAATAACATATAGTTTTCCGTGAAAATAAATCATAAAAGTTATTTAATTAAAAATTGTGATTAGGAAATGCATTGTTTCACAATCTATCTAATCCAAAAAATATTATATTAATATTGTAGTAAAAATATTATATTATATTCGTATTATGAAATAGAAATGCATTTATTTCCACGGAAATTAATATTTATTTTAATGAATTTAAATTCATGAATTAAAAAATTTTAATTCATTTTAATCCTTTTCCGTTTACTGGGAGAATAATATGTAACTATGGTCGCAGGAATAATTCCTAGAAATAATCATTACGATTGTAACATTAATGTGGCAGCAATTCTTATTTAGATAACTAACTAAGATTGAGGTAAACATAAGTCAGTTTTAAAGTGCTATGGTTTCTATAACCATTTTGTATAGATAGATAAAAAATAATATTACTATTCTGTTGTAACAACTCTAAATTTTTCTCCGTGTATTCGAATATGTGGAATTTTATTGTAGGCGGCAATTTATGATATTTGTTTATTTGGAAATAGAATGCCTAATATATTTTTTATTTGTTAAGTAATCACACATTATATATATATATATATTATTCTAATTTAAAAGAGGATGTTATTCTTCAGATAAAATAAATTAAACGTTGCATTAATGAAGTTCGTAATAATTCATTAGTAGATCGAACTAAACGTTGATATTTCTAATTTAAATTAGAATTTGTGTTGTATATATATATAACATATATATATATAGTAGATGAATTATTACGAACTTCATTAATGCAACGTTTAATTTATTTTATCTGAAGAATAACATCCTCTTTTAAATTAGAATTATTCCCTTTCTAAGAAAGGCATGTCATCGGTATTCGCATCTTATTTAACTTATACTAAGATTAGGACAAACATAAATCATTTTCAAAGTGCTATGATTTATATTAATTATTTTGTATAGATAGGTAAAAGATAACATTATCATTCTATTGTAACAATTACTCTAACATTTTCTCCGTATATTCTTCGAATATGTGGAATTTTATTGTAGGCGGCGACTTATGATATTTGTTTATTTGGAAATAGTATAATGCTTAATATATTTCTTTATTTGTTAAGTAATCATGTATATGTATAATACAAATTCGAATGTATAATTCTAATTCGAATATAATTATATATATAATATATATATATATATATATATTTGAATGTATAATTATAATTAATATACATTTAATTGATCGAATGTATAATTCTAATTAGAAATATCAACATATGGTTTGATCTAATCATGAATTATCACGAACTTCATTGATGCAACGTTTTACTTATTTTATCTGAAGAATATAACATCCTTCCTCTTTTAGATTAGAATTATTCTAAGAAAGGCATGTCATCGATACTCGCACCTATCGCTTTTCCACGATACTGATTGGTTCTCTGGCGCATATTTCGTGAGCGTATATTTTGACAGTTTTGCGTATCGAGAGATTAATAGTACAATACAATGTATTTTTATACATTTTAATATTGTTTTATAGTAAAAAGTAAAAAATAAAAAATAAAATAGCGCGTGCGAAGTGTGCGTCTAGGATGTCTAGTATTACTTAAATTGTATAAAACAAGATACAATAGAATTGATATAATAGAATAAAACAAGAGAGACGATACAAAATAATATAAAAACTTGAAATAAATTTGATGAAATTATAGTACATAAAATTATATGTATATATATTTTTAAATTTATACATTTAAATAAAGAAGAATATTTAACGGTCAAAGCTGGATCTTGGTGCTTAATAAGTATTAAATAATTGTGTAATATTGATTAAATGGAAGTAACATCAACATTAATTTAAATTTAAAACAATAATAAGTTGAACTGTACTGCTAAGTGAATAACACAATTTAATAGAGAAAAGTCTTTAGCGGTTGAGGCTACATAGATCTTGATGTCTAATAATTACTTGATAATTATTTATAAGCATTAAGATCCAGCCTCAATCGTTAAAATTTTTCTCTATTTGTGTTATTCACTTAGCAATCTAATTCAATTTAAGTTATAATAATAATTATTATCTTTATCTTTATATCAACTTTGATGTGTGTGTGTGTGTGTGTGTGTGTGTGTGTGTGTGTGTGTGTGTGTATAACTTCCACAATCAATTATTACACAATGAGTGACGTATATAGTGTATCTCATGTGAGTTTTTAATATGTGTATCTCTATTTATTTATTAACATTTCTCTGTATTATAAAGGAAAAAGGTATATCATAGAAGTATATTCAACAAAAATTCGAACAAATGAGCGTATTAATCGACAAGATTTGCTCATTAAAAAAAATAAAGACCTGAAATGCATTGGGAAAGACGCTATTTGTATCATCTATCGATCTTTATTGTTTATTAGATGTAAAGCAAGGATAGAATGATACAATTGCTAATATAGTTTCTCGAACGCAGCCCTAATCTATGTTTTTATTTGTTAAATAATTTGTTAAGTAATTGTATTTAATTTAACATAATTCTAGTAGTTTTCAAATTTAGAAGCAAATTATGCAAATATATACAAGCAAAATATATACAGTCAGTGGCACAAGGGCGTGTTCATAATTCTATTAATAGATGTTGTATGAATAAAATTTTTATGTGTTAATATTAGCAATACGCATTAGGCTAAAAAATCCATTGAAAGTTAGATTTCAGTTCGGTTTAGTTGTTGTGTTATAACTGGATAAAACACAATAATTACAGGGTACATAAAATGGCATTTTTACAAAACACTGATTTTCAATCAATCTCTTCATGTTAACGCGATTGAAAATGGATTTCTATAAAAATCTAAATGAAGAAAAAGCGTATCTTCACTTTGAAGAAATTATTGTATCAATTACATTCGGACAATTACATTGGAAGTCATTATCTGGAGTTTCCAAGACTTTTACAAAAAAATCTTCTAAAAAGTATGCATTGATATTTCCAAGCCTTAATCGACAACGGAGGGAACTAGACGACGTATTAAATAAATGTATCGATATATAATATATTTCAAATTCATACATTTATTTCTCAAAAATTTTTGCTTTCTCAAGAAAAACAGATAACACGCTCTTGTGCCACCAACTGTATATTTGATTCTTGATAGACTTCCATTGATAGACTATTCTACGAATTCTATTAATATAAAGTTTTATTTATCTTTCTCGAGCATGGATAACGCAGTATCCTGCATACGCCTTACCGTTTACTTTTCCCTACTGAAAATAACGGATTGGCGGTTCTAGCGTGCGGTGTATCTTCTACGAATGCATCGGGACGGGCGTTGAAATAAATTCAATCGGGTCATTAAACTTTAATCGTTTCTTTGATGCACACTTCTTTAAATCTCGTGGAATCCTCGATATGTCAATCACCTTCTGATTTATTCCTCATCGAAAGGTTAAAGAAAGGCGCGGTTTATATTTTATCGGATCGCCTGGGGTCAAAATGCCGTGACGCAAGGCCTGGAATTTATGAGAAGTCAAACTTTGAAAGCTCGTGCTCTATATGTATATGCGCTCTTTACAAAAAAAAAAAAAACGAAAAAAAGAGAGAGATTGAATGTCGACTCCTTATTAGAAACCGCATAAGAAATTTAGAAACATCGAAAAGCCTCGGAACTTTGCGGGCACTAAGGATAATCCTAGAAAGTTACGAAAAGAAAAAGAGAAAGAAAACGATTCCTTACGTCTTTGGCGGATTCGCTCATTTTTGAGGAAGCGAGATTATAGCCTTGCATCGATTCGTTCTATCGGTTACTGTTTCATAGATCTGAAACGAGCGCATGTAGTCATCACATATATTTAACATATTGATACATGTATATATAATATATATATGTACACAGAACGCAGCTGTTGTATGTACATAATTCAGCTCGATTAAAAGATTCTTTAATCTCGTTCGTTTACGCTAAACATGCACATGTTTAGGTCAAGGCCAATATTGGATATGATAATCGATAGAAATAATAAAGAGACTGGTGCATTATCGCCGACAGTTGCACAAGTAACATTTTGAAGGTTATCCAATATAAAGTCAATATAAGTGGTTGCGTAGTTTCTTTCTGAGATTTCGTTTTTTACGCGGTGGATCTTTAGCGATATCTCGTTAACGACTCGATCGGGTGCTATATACACCATTAATACAAAATCTGTAATGACTGCAATTTATTCTGCCATGACATATATGAAATATGTATCTGATGAAATTAATTCTGTTTTTTTTTTAGAATTTGTATACAAATTTAGAATTTTTGTATTAAATTTGTTATAAAATAATTTCAGAATAAACATTTATATATTATAACTTTTTAGAAATTTCTTAAATTTTTTGTATAAATTGGAATGCTTTTAAAAAAAAAGCTGAAATCCTTTTAAAAAATGCTAAGAAAATCTATATTTCTGTCAAATTCTTTACATATATGAATTCTGAAATATTCTAAGATTTTTCTGATTTAGATTTCTCTCATATTCTCTCTCTATAATTCCTAAAGAATACCTATAAAATTTGAAAAAATTAAAGATATTTTTGTAGAAATATTTACAAATTTAAAATATTGCGAAATATTCTGAGAACTTCTTGTTCATGAGAGAGTGATTCAAATTTTAAATTCTTAATAATAATATAATAATAATTCGTGAATATATGATATAAAATATAAAATAAATATAAAATAAATTAATGAAATAAACTTAAAAAATAAATTATTTAATTTAAAATAATAGATAATAATTATAATTTGAATAAGACCGCCTGTATGTGAATAACACAACTTCGAGAGCGTCTTTTCGCGGTCACGGCTGAATCTTAGATGCCTAATAAATTCTATATGAATTTTTCTGAAATCCGTGTACAGCCGTTAAACTGCGTGCCGATTAAATGTTCGGACTTGAAACGCAATTAGCTGAGGCTGGAATAGAAATATCCTATTGATATTCCAACATATATATATATATAATATATATATATATATTAT
>NW_012027831.1:21104-29557 GCF_000956235.1 Wasmannia auropunctata
GTTCAGACGTGTGCTCTTCCGATCTACTTAAAAGTATTTTGTATTTTGTATTTCAAATCGAAAGATTGAAAGTATTTTGTATTTTGTATTTCAAATCAAAAGATTGAAAGTATTTTATATTTTGTAATTCAAATACCAAGATTCCTAGTATTTTGTATTTTGTATTTTAAATACTTTAATGGTGTATTTTGCCCAGCCCTGTCTATTACATGAATCACACACAAAGTCTTTAAACACTGCCCTTTCGTTGGCTGTGGAATTTTTCGTGAAGTCGCCGTACGAATTTCTACCAGCGTCGTTTCATGAAGAAATTCGCCCCCGGCTGCTGGAAATGTCCCCTCTACGTAATATGCGATTGCTCGTCGGGACGTTGACCAGTATTCGACTTTCTCGAAACGCAGTTGAAAAATGTAACGTGAACGAACTTTCGTAAGGCCCACATCGGAGAGACAGCCTCCGCGCCCAATGTCGGTGACTGTAAATATGTAGATAGTATATATATATATATATATATATATATAATATATATATGTATATATATATATATATATATAATAGTAATAACTACAACAAAATAGGATATGATTCAATCGCGGTACGCGTGAACGTTACGTTATGTTTGCCGAGGATTAACGAGCCATTGTAATCATGATTATGTGAATACCTTATGATAACTGTTATCTTCAGCTATCGAGCAAAAGCTATATCAAAAAGATGATACATATCAACTTTGATTAGTGATAAGAGGACATTGTCCGTCACCTTCACGCACCGTGATTAATTCAAGTACGTTTGGCAATATTGTTTTTTGGAATTTTAAATTTTTTTGCGACAATAAAAATAATAGAAAAGGCTTCGTAAACAACCCTGTTAAAAAAAAATCAATTGAAAACGATATAATCGTTAAAATTGCTTTTATCAAATAATTCCCAAGCAGACATGATCGGTCCATAGACGGATCGATTCGACATCTATAGACATCGACTCTATGGACCGAACATTTCTGCCTGGATTACAGAAAACGATAAGAAATAATAACGTTTCTTTTGGAATAGAAAAAATGGAACGATAGATATGATAAAACATGATAAAATATCATATTAATCCATAATAATAACATGGCAAATCCTATCAGTTTCTATCGTTTACTATCGATTTTTTTTAACAGGGAAGTTCAAGTTCATTTGCCCCGAGTGAGAGAGAAAAAGATTTTAAATCTTTTTGCGATGATAAATAAAAAATAATAGAGAAGACTTCGTAAACAAGTTCATTTACCCCGAGTGAGAGAGAAAAAGATATAAATATTTTGCAGATTAGAGCGTGTGAAAATATATTATTTGAGCCTTTTAAAATAATTAACATTTATAAGAGAAAATATGGATGAGGAGATAATTATACCAATAAGTGAAGAGCGACATTATCGATCAAAGGGGATCTTGGTGACTTGGTGTCTAATATAATATTTTTATGTACATTTTTACAATTTCCAGTTCCAGGGTTCCAAATTAATTATACTGCGTGCCGATTATTTATCACTTTTGTCAGTCTTGAAACACAATTCCAACTAAAGCTAAAGTATATAATATATCACAAATTAAATTAATTAGCAATTTAATAATATCAAACGTTAATGGGCTTATCTTAAACTAATTAACATTAACTTATAATTCATGGATTCTAGAGATACTTTTGCATTACAAAATTGCAAAATATTACAACAATAATTATATTAATTACACTGTCCGACATGGATTTTACAACACGAAGATACAACACAACAAGGTAAAGTATAATTCTTACAGACTTTGTCACTGAAAATGAATTCGTAAATGAAATTATCCTAGTAAGTAAACTGATGGTAAATTGTCGCCAATTTGGTATTAACTCATTCAAAGATTTGGTGACAAATCCGGTATCTGTGTCAGCTATAAGCTCGTGTTTTGTTAATAAAACCTGCGCACATATAACTAGACAGCAAATTAGCAATAAAAAAAGATAAGCTTTGCGTACAGCGTTATCTGACAACAAATTGTGAAGTTATTGGTATTGAAAAATTTTTTTAAATATCGTTTTTATTCTTTTTTAACTTTATTTTATAGGAATATATAATTTTAAACTGTTTTATTAATAAAAGTTAATATAACAAATAAATTTGAGAGCGCGTTAAATTCTATTGTCGAGACTAAATCTTGGTACCTAATAATATTTCTATATAAATTTTAAATTTATTATTCATTTAAATTGCGCGTCGAATTAATACTTGCCCGGATTTGCAACAGGATCGGACTTGCAACACAATTATTTGAATCATTAGAGTGGGATCACAATTGTGAAGTTATTGATATTGAGAAATCTTTAAAAATATCGTTTCTATTCCTTTTTAAATTTTATTTTAAAAGAATAATTTTAAACTGTTTTATTAATAAAAGTTAATATAACAAATAAATTTGAGAGCACCTTTTATTGTCGAGGCTAAATCTTGGTGCATAATAATATTTCTATATGAATTTTAAATCCATTATTTATTTAAAGTGCGCGTCGAATTAATACCGGACTTGTAAACACACAACGCAATCATTAGAGTCAGAGATCACCACTGATCATCAATTTTTAATAATTCGATGCGAATAAGCATTTTAAAACACTGCAAAAAATGTTGCAGCCAGCTAGGGTTTAAACTTGGAACTTGGAACCTCTCCCAGGATGCCTTTATCAATTAAAAATTAATATATTTTACATTAAAGCATTCGATTCCTAGAATATTCTAATCTAAAGATATCACAAAAGTATTTTCGTTGTTCTCTGTACATACACCAGTAATCCAATAATTTTCTAAATACTCATTATTAGTTTTTTTAGTGTAAAAACATTTATTCATATTTCTAAGTACTAAGTGCTCACATGATATTGCACAAATAATTATAAGTTATATAGAGTTATATACATAGTTATATAGAAAGCTTGTGACAAATTTTATGCGAGAAACTAACAAACAATATTTAGCGGCAATCTTGCAAGTATTCACTGACAACAGAGATCCTACTCACTTACGGTTTCTAGGGACAATTTGTCGTTAGACAACGCTATACGTAAAACTCTTTGACAACAATTTATTGTAAGATAGCGTTACGCAGATCTTGTTCGGTTTTTGGTGACAATTATTGCTGTCTGGTAGCCATATTTTGCCACTAATTTGCTGTCAAATTATGTCAACAGATTTTCTTATATATCTGTTAATATTTTGTTGACCTTATCTAATTTAAATCAATTTCTGTATTAAATTTATCCTTGCCAACAAAGTAGCAAGATTTTATAAGATCTATTTTTGATTTGGTTATCTAGGATTCTAACACGTCACATTTTTTTTTTTTTGAAAAATTAAATCTAAGTGCCGAAACATTTTTTAATATTTTTGAGCTAAAATATCTAAATAACGTGATAAAGCAATTTCATTTACGGATTCGTTTTCAGTGACAAAAAAATTTATGAAAGTTATCTGCAGTATTGATTGTTTTATACAAAAATTGCAATAGTTAGATAATAAAAAAAGAAGGGAATTTAAATCCGTAAATAAATATAACCCTTTAAGGACCGCTTATGCAATTTGTTTGAATTTTTTATATTTTTGTTTTACAACATTAATACACTAACTCAACTAACAAATGGGATGGCGGAAAAACAATGCACTTACATATGTATATATTTTTTTGTAAAATCCAATAGTGCTATTAGTTTTTATTCAAATCAAATTTTTGTTAATTGCTTAAACAAATTATATTTGATAATTTTGTGTGTGATATCAGATTCATAATCAGCGAACTTATAAACCATTAAATGCAGGTATAGTCAATACAATAGGTAACTTATACATTTTTTGTCGCTGAAAACGAATCCATAAATGAAATTGCTCTACGTCAGATTTTTGAGATACTTTAGCTCAAAATACTCAAAATGCCATTTTCAGTTTTTTTACGTTCAATTTTCTTAAAAACGTGACATGATGGAGCAATTTTCCTCAAAAAATTAAAGAATTTTCGGAAAAAATCCGTAAGAATCACTTTGTGCCGTTCGTGGTCTAGAAAAAAAAAATTTAAATTTGTTGAACGGTGTTATTTGAAGCAGTAGTATGTAGTATTGGGACTTTAATTTGGAAGGAGAATAATAAACTGGAACTTTGAAATGAAATACCTTGACATATTAATTTTTATGAATATATTTTTACATATAAATTAAGAATGCATGATATACATCTTTTCCATATTCTCTCTTCTGCCACTTTTCCTCCGCATTATTAAATGCGATTTTTTTTTCTAACGATCGTTCAATTTTCAATTGATATACACAGTCCAATAATAACACATTGTCCAAATATTTTGTAAATATATATGCTATATGTATATTCTAACGCGCACGCTATATGTATATAACATTGTATCAAAGAATTTACACTGCCGCTATTAGAAGTGCCGGCAGAATATTTACAGATTTCGAATTCCAATTGTTGACACCCATTATCCATTTGCATTATTATACAAGTGTGAAGGAATGTTCAGTCAGTACATAAGCTGTAACGTGTTACAAAAACTGAAATAAAATACTCATATATCAGTGATGAAATCAAATATAAACCTTCCATAAAATAAACGAAAAAAAGCTATAAAATATAAGTGCTATCCCATGTAAAAGTGTCTACACCACAAAATAAGAATCAGAAAAAACGCCAATGCGCCAATAATATTAGATTTGTTATCAAAGAAATTGTTAGAACCACGTGTCATTTTACCATCCTATCTTCGGAAAGAATTCCTTAACGTCCTGAAATACCTCGTCCGGCGTTTTCATAGAATTAACTTTATAAACTAAGCCTTGCTGCTCGTACATTTCTATTATCGGTAAGGTATTCTTCAGGTAAGTCTGATGGCGTAAGATCAGAGATTGTTCGTTGTCGTCGCTGCGCCCACTTCCACTGGCGCCGCGCTTCAGGCAACGCTGCGTACAAACTTCCTGGCTGCACTCGCAGAATATCACGCCCTTCAGGATAATTTTGTCAGCCATCACCTGCCATCAACATATGTCACAAATGAAATAACTATAATATGTGAGGTCCAGTGACAAATTTTGGAAAATTGATGTAATTGATATATTGACAAAATAGTATTGTTTTCCTGAAAAAAAAAAAAAACGTATAAATAGATATTTAATGGAAGCAAGTACAGCAGAATACATTAGTATTAAAACGTTGATTCTATTATAAGAAGCTTGTGTTTAGAACAATTTAATTTTGGTTCATTAAATAATCTCTGTATCATCGTGACAATTAATTGAAGGGTTTGCTGCAATACTGGTCTAATTCACAATTTTAAATAATGAAGAGAAAATAAACCCCAAAGTTAAAACTCTAAAGTGATGAATTTTAGGAATTCATTCTCTTCGCTTTTACAAAATATTATAAAATAAAGATTAGCACTGTTGCAGCAAGTTCTTCAATTATCAGAGAAGCTTAAAATCTTAAAGTATACTAATATAATAGTAATATAATACATATGACATATGTATATATATGTAAGTGAACGATGTATATATATATAATTATATTAACTCTATCTTATCAGAGGTTAAATGACAAAGCTATAAAGTTAAAATTATGATACAAAGATAATTTAATGAACCAAGATTAAATTGTTCTAAATACAAGTTTCATATAACAGAATCAACGTCTTAATACCAATATATTCTACTGTACTTTGCTTTCATTAAATATCAATTTATACGTTTTTGTTTCTTTTAGGAAAACGTAATACTTACTATTCTGTGTATCAATTTTCCAAAATTTTCACAAAAACCATAATGTGCATTTTAACTACAGAAGACAGAGTCTGATAACAATTTATTGGAAGTTCCAGGTTTAACTAATGCAACGTAAATATTCAAGAGGCACATCCAAGACGTATCCAAGATAACGGAGGCGATACGGAGGAGTCAACCGCCACTAAAAAAAATGTACAGTGATTAGCTGATTATGGCAATACAACATACTTTATTGCCAGTACCTATTGCTATTGTATTGCTTTCGTACTGTCAATAATATTCTACATCTATTATCTCATGTATTGCCATCTCCTACCTCATATACATTACTTCATGTACATGTGCCACCTATTGCACAATATTGCCAAGTATTGCTAATGCATTGTTAGATATTGCTCGAGGTATCGATAGCGTGTTGCTAGTATTGTACTGCCGCAATACTAGCATTACATTCCTAAAGAAATGTACACTGATTCCTATAGTGGTTGACCCCTCGGCCGATACCCGGCGAGGCAGATAGATAGATACCTTATTCCAACCGTCGAGGTTATCCTGATTCCTGGGGAAGCCGTCGATGAGAAACCGGTGATGCGGATTCCCGGAGGTCTGCATGGCGCGGTCGATGAGGCTGCAGGTGATCTCCACGGGGACGATCGTGCCGTTCCTGATGTGCGTCTCGATGAGCTCGCCATACTCCGAGCCGAGCTTGGCGCGTTCCTCGCGCAGCAGATCGCCGGCCGACAGATGGGCATAACCATAATGCTCGACGATGTAGCGGCAGAGCGTGCCCTTGCCGGCGCCCGGGCCGCCCAGGATGAACACCACTTCCGGCTTCTGCGTCGTGACAGCGGACATCACGCGGATACAATGTCGCGCACCGGCCACGAGAGCCCGTAACAACATGTACTACAGAGAATTGTACCGCTGTGTATACATACGCACGTCGCACACGTCGATCAATCCGCGAATGCGAATCCGGCTACTCGTCACATGCGGCGAGTTGTACTGGCGCCATTTTTAAAAAACGCGTGCCCGCGCAAAATGCAGAAAGTTGTGATCCAATGATAAATTCGAGTATTTTTGAACATTTTAAATCCGCATTTTTTTTTTCGTTTTCCTTCATCTATATGCAAGTATAATTTGAACATCTTGAGGCATATACTTGCATTAATTTGATGTGCTCAAAGTATATTTTAATGAGCATTACATTTTTAGTATTTTTATATTATAATTTACAATATTTTATATAACAATAATTTAGCATTTGTAAATGTTTTAAAAGTTTGAAGACTTTAACATTAAAGATAAATAATAACTTTCATGTATTATTAAAGACAATATAATGATGAGTACAACAACTTATATATATTAATTAATTAATCAACTAATAAAAATATAATTTTAAATATTTAAACTGTGATAAATGCTTAAATTGCGTAAAGTTTTAACAATTAAGAGTCGCGGACTCATAATTAAACACAATAATACGTACTGCAACGTTGTAAAAATTGAAAAATAACATATATGTAAATAACTTTCCACGGCCGATAATAAATATTAATTAAAATAATTATATTTAATCACATAAAACACGAATATCGTGTTTCAATAAATGTACAAATAAATACAAAATACTTATTTATGATTATTAAGAGAATAATTAATAAATGTATAATATTATTAAATAATAAGTAATATTATTTTTAAATATAATATTAAAATAATAAAAAAAATAATATTTATAAAATAATACGTTCTATAATTAAGTAATACATATTACATATTTAATAATATTAACTCCAGATCGAAAATTAAATATAAGTTTTAAATTCATTCAAACTTTCGTATATTTGAAATTATAGTATCAGATCCTCTTTGATAGTATTATCAAATTTATTTAAAAAATTCAAAAGTAACTGCAGTTCTTGAACCGATAAAAAGACATATAATTTATTAAATAATTATTAAAAATATTATTATAATTTATTTATTATACGTGTATTATACGTACATTAGGGTGGATCTTATTTATACTTGGTGAAAAATTTTTTCCGAATTTTTTTCACGACGCTCCCTAAAGTTGTTCCATTTCGTGAGAAAAAAAATTGTGTAAAAGCTGAGCTCGATCGGATAACGGAAAAACGTGGCACAATTAAATGTTAAAGTTGAAACAAATATTTTTTTTTACAGAAAATGGAGAAATCCGGTGAAAAGAATTCTGAATAAAAATTAAATTTTCTTAGTAAATGTTGACCAATGATAGTATGTTTTTTAATAAATATAGTATATTTAAATCGTATTTTAATTTAAAATATATCGTATATATATTATATATGTGTAATGTGTATATGAAATTTGTTATATTTATAAACAAGTAGAAAAATAAAGATATCAATATATAATTGTTTGCATCTATATATTTTACAATCCATTGTAATATTTAAATCTACTATAAGTACATAACAGGCGCGCGCTTGCGTATTGAATCCCATACATCTTCAAATAACATTTATACCAATTACATTTTAATTAAACAAATGTTAACAATTTTTAATAAAAAACAAATTTTCAAAAAAAATGATGCTTTGCGCACGGTGCGTATTAAACTCCATACATCGTCCAATAACATTTATACCAAATTACAT
>NW_012027831.1:31790-32818 GCF_000956235.1 Wasmannia auropunctata
AATAGCCACATAATTCATCTTTAAGATGAGTCCAGAAAGAAGTTTATATCTTTATTTTTCTGAAAGATATGAATTTTTAAACATTGGCGAAAAGAGGCTTCAACGTAGGTAACACGGTAATTTTAAAATAGGATTGTAATTTTATAAATCCTTAATAAGAGTAGATTTTGGACATTTGGATACTGAGTTCTTTAATGTGACACGATATGAAAAATGAATTGTTTTTTTTTCCTCATTTCTCGACAAAATTTGATTAAAATTCTGCACAAGCCGTTCTGCTGTGTCATTTAAGATTTTAAGCGTTTTCACAATTTCCGTATCAATTTCATGTCAATTTCATAGAGCTGCAATTATTTTTTTAAGAAAATTTAGGAGAAAAATGTTTATTCGTCGATAGTTTTAAATTATAAAGTTTTTATGCACTAAATTTTAAAAATATAAATTATAAATCTATACTAAAATAAAATTTAAAAGAATTTTAAATTGAGAGTTAATTGCATAATTCACTCAGGTGTTTTTCTCTTTTTCTCTCTTTCTCATTAGCACATTATAGAAATATTGCCATTTAATATTTGCAAAAAGCAAACCTGATATTTACAAAGTGTTCCAAGAATTAATTTAAAAACTTCAAATTAGATATGCCACGTACGTCTTCCCGTTGTCCGATCGAGCTCAGCTTTTACACAATTTTTTTTTTCACCAAATGGAACAATTTTAAGGGGCGTTGTAAAAAAAATTCAAAAGTCAAAAATAAGGTCCACCCTAATGTAATGCGTGTACACTGGATCTTCCTCTCTCAGAAGTGTATTAGGCTTCCCACTATAGTGCATCTCAATCATTTTATCCTTTTTTAACCTTGTTTGTCCTTGTTTTAGTGAATTACAAGGAAAAAATGATACTTGGACAACACTTGGGAGGGAATCCGAACGCATTGCAATGTGCCTGCCGCCTCCGCTGGGTTCGGGTGTAATTGAAGAGCGATATGACATTACCAACCATTTGAGCTGTACCGAGGATAACAAACACGA
>NW_012027831.1:33398-36417 GCF_000956235.1 Wasmannia auropunctata
TCAAGCTTTCATTTGAAAAAAAGTTCATCATTTTACGATGATTTTTCGCGGAGTTACCGTTAACCAAAGTTGACCAATTTTTGCTCAAAATTTTTCTATGCCATAATTTTTTTGAGCAGTGTATTAGGTGCGGAATTAAATAATTTATCTGTAAAAAATGAATACATTTATGTATATACAATACGAGAATAATAATTTATCTGAGGTTTTTTAGAAAAATTGGAAAATTAAGTTTTGAGATTTTTCCCAATTTATCCCAATTTATACGAAAAATGTATAAAATTAAAATAAAAACAATTTCAAATTATACTTTTAATATTTTTTGTACGTAGTGTTAGGCCCACATTTCCAATTATTTTCGAAAAAAAGTCGCAAAACATTCTCTGGAACGAAGATTTTTCCCGTTAATATTGTAATTTCTTCTTGCAAGTTTAGGAATGCAAAAGCGCTAAAGCGAGTGTGGAAAGCGGGCTACACGCAAACGAGCCACAGACGCAACAATGTTAAACAAAATATTAATTCTATTCATAACAAAACAAATATTTAATAAATTATATTAATCACAGCACGCGTGTGCTTTATACATAAATTTTAAGATTTTTAAATAAAGTATATTCAAGAAATATTTTATTTTCTCTGCATGCAAGATGGAATAAGGAATAACTATATATATAAAATAGCTTTTGTGTAAATTTTTATTATATACATTTTCTATATAAATTAACTGAAAAGAATTGCACAAAAAGATAATTTCTGTTTAAATTCAATAATCGGCTATTTATAAAGTAATCTAAGCAAAAATAATTAATATATTGATACTTCATCGTTCAAAAATTGAAATCATAAAATATAATTAAAATAATATTAAAATCATATTACTTTAAATAGTAGGGGGAGATGGAAATTCTTCGTACTCGGGACACATACATACATTCAGTGATTCGGGAAGAATCGTGCAGATTCAGAACACGTCTACATATATTTAGTTAGTCTTATTGCGCGGACACATGCCAGCAAAATTTTATATTAGTCAGACTACGTAAACTGACAGAACAGGATATTACGTGTTTTAGCGCTGTCTGAGTAAATTTTCTAAAGTATTTGACAAGTAAGTTTAAGATATTTTTGATTAAGGTTATAGAACAATATTTTTCTAGTAAGTACAATATCTTAAAATTATACTTTAATCATTAATTTTATCGTATTGTTAGTGAATTCTAATAAAAAAAGCGTAAGTATTTTATTTTAAATTTGGGGTAGATTTGTACACAATGAGAGCATCTTTCGTATATGTATATATTATTTTGTTACTTAATTAAAAAAATTATTTTAGTTAAACGTTTGATCTTAACATTGATTTAAATACTAATTTAAAGAAGTTTATTTTATTAAGTTTATTTTATGCAGAAGTTTATAAAAAATGTTTAATTACCTACTGACAAGACTGTTTTTATTTAAATTTTAATTGTCAATAAATATTTAGAATAATAATTTTAATGTTTTATGTTTATATCCGAAGCTATCTCATACATACATAGGCGCCTTATTACATGTACGAAGCTACCCCGCCTGCAGAGGGGCAGATTCGTACGATTTTCCAGTTTTGTAAAAATCATCTGCGTTCAGTTATATATTAATTTATTGTTTTAATTGCATGTTTTTATTGAAGCTGGATATCTATACTATTTATTGATACAAACTTAAGTAGTGTAAAAGCATTTAACACAGTTTGGGAAGCAAAACTTCGAAAAGCGTACGAAGGATCCCCATCTTCGCCTACACACCAAATTTTAATATTTGCGAATACAAAATTTTATAAAATAAAACAAACTTAAATACACGTTCACAAATTTTAATTTGTTAAAACTTTAAAGGTCCGACAACATAATCTATAATAACTTGTTTTATTATATTACTACTTTTTTTTAGATTATCGCAATTAAAAAGAAAATATCATTAAAAACTTAGGTCTATCGATATATAAAGTAATGCGATTGTAATAATGCAAATTATTTGCCTATTTTTTCTTATAGAGCAACGCAATTAAAAAGAAAATATTATTAAAAACTTAACTTTCAATATATAAAGTAATACAGTGATAATAATGCAATTTATTTGCATACTTCGTTTTTTTGTGGATACCCTGTATATCGTATCAAAGATTGAAATACTAACGTAACATTTTATTTTTACACTTTAGCAAGCACGATGGTTTTTTACTTTTGATGTGCTTTAAATCGCACTTTACATGCACGAGAATATTATTCACTTGAGAATAATGAGTCAATCACGAATCGTGAGAATAACTCAATAATGTTGATGATATTTGATTGATTTTTTATTTTAAGTTGTAATTTTGCATCCTCTCTCAAATAGTATATGCGCGTTAGCTGTTCCTCGGATATACGACATAATACTAAAGCCTTGTCAAATAGTCTTATAGCTTCCTCTAGATTTCCTCTGAAAAAAGTAATAAGATTCAGAATACTTTTATTAGAATCTTCTTTATGTAAGTCACATATGTATGATTTGCTGACTCATTTTGAAAATATCAACATACACTCGTCCCTTGATTTTCGCAAAATATTTGTTACGTGTGGATTTTTTTATGCAAATAAGAATCGTATAAATAAAGTCTATAAAAACCCGGGAAAAAAGTTCCATATAATATATATTTATATTTTTATAAATATATAATTATATTTTAATTATATGCAAAATATGTCCATATATGTTTCTTTTCTTTGTAAAATTATTCTTTAATACAAAATTGATAATAATAAGAAAGAAACATAAAAAATAATTAAAAGAATAATTTTTACATTGTTTTTTTAAATAAAAAATTAAATTTGTAGGAATGAGAAAAATTGTTCATATATATAATTGTATATGTATATTTTTAATCATTTATATATGATTATATATGAGCAATTTTTCTCATTTCTTCAAACTTTATTTTTTGTAAAAAAAACAATGTAAAAATTATTCTTTTAATTTTTGTTATGTTTCCTTCTTATTA